>NC_089593.1:90568807-90774658 GCF_019320115.1 Miscanthus floridulus
CCAATCCCTTAGATTTAGAAAGCAATCTGATTGGAAGAGAGAAGATGGCCTGATTTTTCTTTTTTTCCTCGGTCTAACATCATTCCCCAAGCCATGCGTTAATATTGGTGCTAAAAACTATATGGCTTATATTAAGGAACGGAGGGAGTATAGAATAAACTCCTTTGAGCATTAAATTATCGGTTATGCATATTCTTTGCCATCCATGATATGTATGCATACACTTAGGGGGAGCTTAGTCCATGTAATGTGAGAGTTAAGTTTTGTGATCAATTCCTGTCCACATACAAAGAATCACAAAATTTGACCCTCCCTTGTGCTACTAATATCTTCCTTTTTGGAGTTTGATTCCAAAGGGGGAGAATTTGAGGGACCAAAAGCAAGCCCAACCCACAACAAATACCAAACAAATACCAAAATCAAAAATTCAAAAATTTGATTAGGTACAAGGGGTATTGTATGGGGGAGAGTTCTATTTGGGAGATGGTCCAAGAAAGGGAGGAAGTGGATTATGGAGTTAGGGGAGGCTTAAGTCCATAATGCCACACAAGGGGACAAATAGCAAGGGCAAGATAAGTTTTAGTTGTAGTTTACATGTGGTATCTTTTAGCATCATATAAACTTGCCTTCACATTGCATCCTAGCAAGTAGATAGTTTTTAATTTGTGGTATCTATTATTATTTGTTTGTTTTGGTCGTGTTGTCATCAAGCACCAAAAAGGGAGAGATTGTAAGGAAAATGAACCCTTGGCCCATTTTAGCTTGGTTTTATTGTTTGATGATCAACATAACCAAATTGGACTAATGTATTTGCAAGTGTTTGTTTTGTAGTCCAATAGGGTGCAAGAGTGGCTTGGACTTAGGCTAAGTGGTGATCCAGATGATCAACACCTCAAGCAAGACATTAGAAGCATTGTTGAAGACCTAAAAGACCAAGCAAAAGTCCAAGACACAAGATGGAACCAAGCCGGACATAAGGATCGTGAAGAACACAAGTCAAGGAAGGGTTTTGAGAGCATCGGACAAAACCGAGGGCATCGGACAACGAGCATCGGACAAATCCGATGGATAACCCTAGCCACCAGTGAATGGCAGAGGGCATAGGACAGAAGGAGGAATAGGACATCGGACAATCCGACATCACTGTTCATTCAGCACAGCTGGCGCACAAGGCATCGGACGAAGCCAGCCCATGAGCATCAAACAAATTGAAGTTGTGTTCGATGGTCAGCAAAGCGGTTCTAGAGAGGGTGTTGGGGCATCGGACAAATCCGATAAGGAGCATCAGACAATACTCTTGGGTCCGATGACAGTACAACCCCAACGGTCGGGCAATGGCTAGTTCTGACACAGTAGCCATTGTGAGACATCGAACAACACTATTGTGTCCGATGCATCGGACAAAGATAGCATCCGAAGACTGTCTAGAGTCGGCATGGCTCTAATGGCTAGTTCTTAAATTCGGGCTATAAATATGGGCTCCAACCGGCCATTTGAGAAGAGAAGCAAGAGGAAGATACTAGAGTGTTGATACACCACATTGAGGCTCTCCATAACCATAGGGCTTAAAGAATCACTTGGTGATTAGGGTACATGCTTTGCAAAGTGCTTAGGTTAGTTAGACCACGATCTATTGCGCTTGCTCTAGGTTTAGGCCTAGTGTTTAGTGAGGTTTGCATACCTCAAGAGAAAAGGTGCCTGCGCGCACCATAGTTGTACATCGGCAGGGCTTGTAGTCTTACGAGATCACACCAACTGCATTTGTGGTGTGGCCACCACCGTGTACCAAGGGAACAAGGCCCGTGGCGTTTTGGCCGAAAGCTTGATAGTGAAGATGGCGGGGAGTGGTCTAGGAGAGGCTTGTCGGAAGGCACATCGGAGTCCCACTTACGCATGGGGAAGGCCCGAGGCTATCCAAGGAGTTACCTGGCCAGGAGCTTGGCCCTCGCGTGGGCATCCTTGCGAGGGGCTTCAACGAGGATTAGGTGGAAGCTTGCGCGCTTCTCGGTACCTCGGTAAAAATATTAGAGTCATTGATGGGAGTTTGCATCTCTACCTTACTCTTTAGCTTTCACATTTATATTGCTACCTTGGGTGTTTGCTTTACCTTTCCTAGCTATGTTGATAGGCTAGTTGATAGGATTGGAACCTAGGTTGCATAACTCTTTTGCGGTAGAGATAAAAACACACTTAGCAAAACCTTAGTCACACATATAGATAGTTTACTTATTGCATAGATTTAGATAAGGTTGGGATTAGAGGCCATAGTTAGAGAAGACTTTTAAGTTGCCTAATTCAATGCCCCTCTTAGGCATCACGGTCCCCTAACAAGTGGTATCAGAGCCGGTTGGCTCAATTTAGACCTTTGGCTTCACCGTCGATGAGCCGACGCTAGTTAAAGAGAGAGAAGGCTGAATACCTCTAGACCTCCACACTTTGACCGCACTAACTTTCCCTTTTATTGTGCTAGAATGGCTTGCCACCTTGAGGAGATCAACTCGGGTGTTTGGAATGATGAAAATAAAATTCATCTTGCTAGAACTAACAATTGCTTGTTTGAATATGATAATCAATCCTCCACCTCTTCCTTCGATGTTAATGAACTTATACAAGGAGTGGAGAAGTTGATCCACAAGTTGAAAGCCCAAAAGCAAAGAAAGAAGGCATATAAGGCCAAAGCACGCACCACCATCAAGACATGGGATGATTCATCTAGTGAAGATGAAGCCCAACACAAGAGGTGCGACCACAAGAAATCATCATCAAGCTCTTCTCACATGTGTCTTTTGGCACAAGGTAACATAGAAAGCTCATCCTCTAGTGAGACTAATAATGATGATGATGATGATGACAAGCCTTCTTATGAAGAACTTGTGGAACAAGTCTAATTCTTTAATGATATATGCATAAAACAAAGAAAACAGATTAGTGAACTTAAAAATTAGTGCACTAAAGCTAAATTAAAGAATTGGGATAATGCTACCAATAAAGAGCTTATGTTAGTAATTGATAATCTAAGAACAAAGCTAGAACCAATCATAGCACCTGGCCAGTGACCCTTTGGGTCGAACTAGAGGACTGTCAATACTATGTGCTTCAAAAACATTGGTGGAGAGGTAAGGCACCTTTGGTTTGGTTTGAGCACAGATGGGATGAATCCTTTTGACATGGTTAGAACCAATCATAGCACCTGCCCAATGACCCTTTGTATATACAACCTTCCACCTTGGCTTTGTATGAAGCGGTCGTACATCCAAATGCCACTACTGATCCAAGGGCCAAAACAACCTGGAAATGACATTGATGTGTTTCTCAAACCATTGATAGATGAACTAGTAGAGATGTTTCAAGTGAGTGTCAAGGATGTTTGGGACGAGTACAAAAAGAGCATGTCATGATCAAGGGAATAATACTCGCTACAATAACCAACCTGCCCGATCAAGGCTGCTTGTCTAGAGAGAAGACAAAAGGATATACTGGATGTGTCGAGTGCTTGGACGAGACCACTACAGTATTTCTAAATAACAACAAGAAGATGGCTTATATGGGGGTTTCTACCTATGGATCACCCTTACCGTAGGAACAAAAGTGCATTTGATGGGACTATTGAGAAAGATGGACCACCGGAATATTGATATAGAAAAGATATACTTAAAGAAGTAAGCCACTCAAAGTTGTTCTTGGGAAGGGGGAAGGGGCTGTACCAGCGCCACTTGATGCTCTATGGCAGAAAAAATCAGTTTTCTAGAAACTACCTTACTGGGCACTATTGAGTGTACGTCACAGTCTTGATCCCTTGTACATTTCTAAAAACATGTGCGGTAAGGTGCTTAACACCTTGATGAACACTGGGGAGTCAGTGAAGGATTCACTCGCAACACGCTTGGACATGCGAGAGTTGGGAATCAGGAAGGAGCTGCATCCCGTAATTCTTGAGGATGGCATGCTAGAACTTCTGGTTGCATCATGGACCTTGAAAAAGTCAGAAAAGGAAATGCTCTGTTCTTTCTTCAATGACACGAAAGTCCCGATGGGATGCTGTGCTAACCCAAAGAGGCTAGTGAATATGAGAGAACTCAAGTTTAACTATGGATGTATGAAGGCCCATGACTATCATGTCATTATGACTCAGCTGCTCCCAGTTGCCCTTCGTGGCATCTTCCCCGACAAGGTCCGTGGTCCAATCTTAAAACTTTGCTCGTTCTTCAACGTGATCTCAGAAAAGGTAATTGATGTGACCAAGCTAGACCAGCTACAGCGGGACATAGCTGAAACTCTCTACCGGCTTGAGATGCATTTCCCACCGATTTTCTTTGATATGTCAGTGCATCTACTTGTTCATCTCGTTGACCAAATTAGAGCCCTTGGCCCAATGCACCTACATCATATGTTTCATTTTGAAAGGTTGATGAAAGTTTTCAAGAGGTACGTTAGGAACAAATTTAGACCAGAAGGGTGCATGGTTGAAGGATGGACAACGGAGGAGGCCATTGAGTTCTGCACATATTATCTGGAAATCAATCGGGTCGGAGTTCCAGAATCTTGTCACGAGGGAAGACTAGGGGCAAGGGAACTATCAATGAGAAATCTATCATAGTAGATGACGCTGTTGCTTTCAGAAAAGCACACTTCGCTGTTCTCTAGCAAGTTGAGGATGTGATGCCATACATTAACGAGCACAGACAGTCATTGCAAACTTAGCACTCGAGGCATTCGTAGGCTTGGCTTGACAAAAAACATAAGCAGGAATTCGGAGACTGGTTTCGATGTCGCTTGATGGGAATAGTGACCGGTTCTCAGCTGGATCTCTAAGCCCCTGGACCTTCAACTACATTGCTGAAGTACCAAGGGTATGACATAAATGGATTTACATTTTACACAAAAAAGCAAGATGGAAAGAGCAGCTACCAAAACAGTGGTGTTCGTTTCGATGCCCAGGACGAAAACGGCAACATGAAGGGGACATACTATGGATTCATAGAGGAGATATGGGAGCTAAACTACGATCGATTGAAGGTCGCTCTTTTTCGGTGCCAGTGGGCCTAGCTCGGGTATGTCCATACCGACAAAGATGGTTTCACTACCATTGATCTAACCAAGACCGCATACATATACGACCCCTTCGTCCTTGCAAAAGATGTAATGCAAATCTTCTATGCAGGGACAATGAGACAAAAGGCAAACTACAAGTAGTCATGCAAGGGAAGAGGAAGATTGTCGGTGTCGAAGGAGTGACGGACGAAGAAGACTGACAGAAAGTTAGATTATGATGTAATATTTATTATGATGTTGTATCGGTAATCTCCACTTAATATACTTATATTTTGTGTCAATCTAATTTATTAGGCTACTTTTAATTTAATCTCCACATACAAATTTTATTATGTGTAGTTGTAGTGAAGGATGCTGCACACAAGAGGTACTAGAAAAATATTTGCAAAATTATTTATAAATATATTTAATACAAATATTTTGTGGAAATATAATATAATACTATCACAAAAAGTGAATAAATATAGTTACATAAAATAAATATAATTGTACTTAATTTAATTTAATAAAAAATATTGCTGCCGGCAGCATTAGTACTGCTGCTGGCAGCCATTAAAATGGTGCCACATCACTGACGGTTTTCACTTGAAACCGCCAGTGATGTGGCTCATCACAGGCGGTTTTAACTGCAAACCGCCAGTGATGTGAAAAATGGCATGCATTTTAATGGTGTCACCTCTGATCAGCAGCAGCATATGCACTGCTCTCACCTACACCAACAGCATATGCAGGCTTCCACCTACCACGACACCTGACATTTGGCTATAAAAAGGGGAGGACACGCCCCAGGAGCAGCTCCACAACCAAAATCTCCAGATGTTTGGCTATTTAGAGGTATCCACAGATATGGGCTCTCTCTGCGAGAAAGCCCTCCACATATAAATTTTATTATGTGTAGTCAGCAATGATGCACACAAGAGGTGCTAGAAGAATGTTTCTGAAGATAGCGTCACGCAGGAGCATGGGGACGCTAGGTGTCATGCTCGTGCAACGTAATTATTGCATGGGCTGATCGCGAGGTTGACGGATCCATCCAATCCGGTGTGCTCTGGACTGTCTGTCCGGAGAGGCATTGGTTCATCAATGCCCAGCAGCTGCCCCCGTGGTCTCCATAAGGCGTAGCTCGTCAGCCATCTCCTGCCTCTTTTGTCGCCTATTGGACCCTAGTTTGGCGCCAGAAGAATGTTTCTGAGGTGGTTAACTTATAATGTATTTGTACACTTCCATTGTAACATTGACATAGTCGGAAAAAAGGTCTTTGTTATCGTATATTTTATTTTAGTGTAAGGTCTTTGTTATCGTATATGTAATTTTATTCTAAGGCTTTTTAATTTGTTATCTTGCGTTGTATTTCTGTACTCTCTATATATATTTTGATGTTTGTTCAACGTAATATCAAACACATTTATTGCTGCATGCATGCAGTGTCATTTTATTGCGTCATGCATGCAACGTCAGGAGCATCAGTGACGGGTTTTCTTTTAGAACCGCCAGTGATACTGCCCATCACATCACTGGCGGCTTTATTCAAAAACCGTCACTGATATAGTAGTATAGATTGTTCACACGTTGATAGACCTCTTTCATAGTTTTATGTGACAATACGAAAGATGTATCAAAATATGAACAAATATATACTACAATATCATCAGATGGATAAATGACCAATATAAAAGTTGCAGATCTAGATGTGCTCTACAACTTTGGTGTTGATGACTTTTTCATTTGAGATCATTCACTATTCAAAATTGTTGTTTGAAGTTGTCAAAATTTAAAATTCAAAATTTGAGTTCTCCAAACAAATTCAGATGGAGAAATAAGAAAAATAAAAGTTGTAGATCTTGATGTGATCTACAACTTTCCTGTTGATGACTTTTCATTTAAGATCATTCACTATTCCAAATTGATGTTTGAAGTTGTTAAAATTTGAGTTCTCCAAACAAATTCAGATGGAGAAATGAGCAAAATAAAAGTTGTAGATCTTGATGTGCTCTACAACTTTGGTGTTGATGACTTTTTCATTTAAGATCATTTACCGATTAAAATTATTATTTGAATTTCAAAATTTGATGTGGAGAACAAGTGTGGTTTCTCTTTTTAATCTATGTATGAAACTTGTAACTAGTCTTTCTCCCTCATACTAACTTCAAATTTGATGAATTTTTTTCTAAAAGTTCCTAAAATCATGCTCTATGAATGTTTGGTGTTCTTACTGTTTTTTATGTTGATGTTTGTCGGTCATTTTATTTCTCAAGGAAATATGGAATGATCGTTGTGAAACTACCTTAGGAAAAATGACTCTCATACTTCAGAACTTTTTGAACAAGCAATAGCCTACATATATGTTGTTGTGGAAGAGTTTCAACAAATTTTAAACCTATTTCATATTTTCAATCATTTAAATCAAGGGAAAATTGGTTTCATAGCATCCAAAGATCATGAGATTCGGAAAATACCACTCAAATATCACGGCCATGTGAAATACCACCGAAAGAATGATCAGTTATCCGAAACTACCATTCCGTCATGGTTTGACCTAACGACGTGAGTCCACCGTTGCTCCTCCTTTCTTCCCACGTGAGCACCGGTGGAAATCCTATCCCCTTCGTCTTCCTCAGCTCCGGCGTAGGTGGATCCACTGTAGAATGGAGTCCTGACAGATCAGCACAGCCTCTGGCAAGGGATCCGGCTGAGCTGGGCGGTGGCGAGCCTCTTAAATGTCTTGTAGCTTGGGCGGTAGAGCTGTCGTGCCTTGCTATGGACACGCTGCAACCCTCATCGGCGGGCACCCGTGCCTCTTCGCGCGCCCGGCATCAAGGCCACGGACCCTGCGACGTCCTCAGGACCATACCCGGGGTGGCAAGCCGACGCCGCAGCAGTCCGCGCTCCGCCCCAAATTCTACGCCAACGGACTCGACGCTCGACGGGAAGGATCTCGTCCTTCTCAGTAGTACGCATGCATCTAGGCATCTTGCTCGCTCTTTTCTTGCTTGCATGGAACTATGGAAGGTAGCTAGCTGATCAGACCCACGAGGCCACGAGCAGACACGATTATGCAGCTGCGCACATGGTTAGGCTGGCGGCGTGCTTATTAGCGTTCTTCCTCCAGGACCAGCTCCACAACTTCCCGCGGCACGCGTGCGAGCTCTGCAAAGGCGGCTGTGGCACGCGCGCAAACTCGACCAGCCGGGAGGCGACGGTGGTGCACGTGCAAACTCGGCCAGGGATCGGAGGCGGCAGCGCACGGGCTAGGGGAGCTCGGCCAGGGCAGCGGCGGCGGTGCATGTGTGAGCTAAGCTGAGGAGGAGGCGCTCGCGTGTGAGCTCTGTCCATGTCCGGCTCGGGTAGCTCTTAGTTTTTTTTTTTTTTGCCTTTAGATGGGCATGATTCGACGGTGCTGACGCTGTTACCTTCAAATATGACGGAATGCTACTTTGAGATAACGATTCCATCTTTTAGTGGTATTTTATGTAACAAAGTTCTTTCGATGGTATTTTCCGGATCTTGTGATCTTTCTATGCTATGAAACCAATTTTCCCTAAGTTGAATGGGGTGCCAAAGATTTGACCGGCTGAAGGTGTAAGTGGGAGCTGTCCATGGTTGAGAAGGTTGTTTGCATATTTGCTCTAGAGTTGTTAGCTGGCATGGGTGGCGATGGTTATAGACTCTGGATTTCTGCTTGTAGTATCGCGAGTTGATGTCTCAATTCGGCTGCTTGCTGAGCTGCGGCGATCGATCTTTGGCTAGCCTCAGCGGCTTCCATGAGTTTGTTTCTTTCTTGCTGAGCTCTCGCGAGGTCCGCGTGCAGTTGTTGAAGTGTCTATTCTGAGTTCACTTCTGACGGCGGTTGCTGTTCCGTCGAAGGTTCTTGGGCACCGGGGTCTGGTTGGCCCTCAGGTTCGGGCTCTTGGAGCTCGGCAGCCCCTGTGGTCGATGCATAGGTGCTTCGGGCATTGCGCCTGGTTCTGCCCCAAGCGGACCTCGCGAAGGCCCCACGGTGGGCGCCAATGTTGGCCTCGTGATTGCACACCGCAACCCGGAGGACTGATACAGAGGCGATCACGCCAATATGGGCAGGATGGATGTACTATGAGAGTGAAAAGTGTCTCCCCCATTATGGTTTCGATCTGCCCTTTTTATAGGCACAGTTACACATGTTTATCAGTACAAGATAGCCCCTGGACAGCCGAGGTCTATTCTCCGGATATTCTCTTTTACATAGAGTCATTACACATGGGCACCCTGGTCATTTTTCCACAATTGTCTACCTACCCCTATCCGGCCTTACCCTTCTTGGGCCTGCGTGGGGGCCCAGATCGTCTCCCGCTTATTTTCCTCTGCTGCCTTCAACTGTGCCTCACGATCAAAGGCCACGTACTTCCGAAGAACTCGATGCCATCCTCGCCTTGCGTAGCTTCCTCGAGCCTTCACGAAGATACCTCTCAGAGCCTTCGATCTGGGAGCGGAGTCTTCCATCTCCAAGCTTCCTCGTCTGGAACCTTCGCCGTGCTCGTGGATCCTTCGGCTTTTGCCAACCTTCGACGTGCGAAGCTTCCCTCGTCTCGGACCTTCGCCGACCTTGTGGAGCCTTCGGCTTTTGCCCACCTGATCCTGCAACACGCTTTAAAAGGGGGTGATTAGTAATCCTTCGGGCGAGGGGTTGTCTTCCCCAACAATGTGAAATGTGAATGGTCACGGATTGAGGAGCGCAAGGATGGCAGTGATCCCGCACGACAGAAATTAAGTCCTTCCACTCTCTCTTAAATAAAAACAAACTAATAAAAAAAAACACAACCACGCGCTTTCCACACATCCCTCTCGCCACCAGCAACTAGCATCATCCGCACACGAATTTTTTTCTTCTTTGGTTCCAAGCCTCGGGACCCATGCGCAACGCGTACTCTGGCAAAGAATAATGGTAGCTAGCTTGGCCCACCAAAGAAACGGGAACAACGCGTGGTCGTCTGAAGTACCATGGGAAAGTTCCCCTGCCGACTACTAAGGGCCCGTTCGGTTAGAGATGAATGTGGCCAGGAATCATTCCAGTTAATAAAAGCTTGTATAAATTAACTATCAATCCCGTCCGAAATTTTTCTTGGTAGCCATTCCGTGTGAAACGAACGGGCCTTAAAGAGAAAAACGGTGGTCTTGCGAGAGGAAGATCACACGAGTATTCCTTTAACTGCTCCGATCCCCCCTAGCATTGCACATTAGTCTGTTCCGCGTTCGTCCCGCATGCATATATATATATTATAGCCAGCCGCCCCCGGCCAGCAGCCTACTCCAACATCTCCACCACGAAACAAAAACACACTGGTCCATTTGCGACGCTCCTGGCCTTCCCTCTCCCCACACGCCTAAACTTAACATTCGTGCATCGTGGCAATGTCGTCTCTGCCGCTGCAGCCGAACGATCGGGATGAGAGTGACGACGGGTGCCAAGGATCGCAGCCGGCGAAGCGACTCCGGTGCTCCAGCTGCCGCGAGTGAGCCCTCTCCCTCTCTACTAAACGGTAACGACACATTAGATCGATTAATCCACAGAGAGGTTTATTGTGTTACCGGCCGTTGCTTTCTTTATTTTTCCCCAGAACGTACGCCCACACGATTGCTCAACATTAGTAGGAGTATAAGCTAACTTCTGTGGTTCAGTAGCTACATGCCTACCTCCTGCCAGCAGCTCCTCCCGCACCTCCACCGTCCTCCTACGCGACTCCTCTCCCCTGGCAGTGTGTCCCTTCCTCACTGTCACTTCCCCGGCCGGCTACCTCCACAACGAGTTCTCTCCCCGGCGAGACCCCCCTTCCGAGCATGGCTGCCACCGTCCTCCTCGGTGGCTCCCTTCTCCGGCGGCTCTCCCCACGCCCGAATCTAGCGTGCCCAGTCGTGTTCCGGTGGTTCTACTCTCAGGCGAGCCCCTCTCGCCTTCCTCTATAGCTTCTATCAGGCTAGTTGTTGACACATGGCGATGATAATAAAGGATGACAAACGGGTCTCGCGCGTGTCATTCTCTACTAGAAGGAATTTGAGGACTTTATTTTATTTTATGAGCCACTGTTGGAGTGCAGTCTAGAAAATAGGGTCCTTAAAAATAAAGGAAGTCCTCAAATCAAAAATAGAAGGCTTGATTTGAAGGCTCTTGCTAGAGATGCTAACTATGTTATTGGTTGACGAGCCCAAAAAAATTCCCTTCCCTTAAACTCAAGTTTCTTGCATGCTCATAGAATTGTTATATATAGGTAAAGTAGTATTTTTTTTTCTTAGTGGTATAGGACCCCATACACCCCTGTTATTAAATGATGCAGCGTAATAATAGCTCAATGTTCAAGTAGCAGGGTAGCAGCTACATCTTTCATTTCCGCATAAGAGCAAGGTCAATAATAGAGCCAAGTTGCTGGGCTATAAGACAAGCTATAAGAGCCAAGTTATACAATAAGTGTCTCCTATTTATCTTCAAAAAGTCTCTCTCTCTCATATTCCTCCTCACAACACTTGCTACTTGGACCCACTAATACCTATGCTTCCGTGTCCAGCTTGGTGCTTGCATGGGAGCCAAGCTCTCATCTCTCTCCTCTCTTTTCTTCTCCACATCAACATTAGCTTGGCTATAATCCCATTATTGTACCTACTCTAAGGACAAAACTGGACATATATACATTCTAGATACAGATGATACCTACCTACCGCTCTTTTTCGCTAAAAACTAAGATGGAACGTTGCTATCTGCCAGCTAGCTAGTAAGATAACGAATCGTATGCTTGCTGTTTTCTTATTCTTCTTGCGTGCATGACAGCGATAAGCAGATGGAGCTGCTCGAGGAGATACAAAACATGTTACTGAAGCAGAACCAGAAGATTGAATCCATGCTCCAGGAAAATCAGTATCTCAAAGCAAAAGTTTCAAGCTTAACCGCAGTAAGTAAGACAGTTCTGTGCACCAATTCTTAAAAGCATAAATGAACCATTTTTTAATGAACCTTCGTTGGTGCGGCACTACTAGCAGCTCTGCTTGCGGCCACATGGCGTGGTCCTCCCTTTGCGTTCATGTGTAACACAGCCACACAGGTGCGGCACAGCACTGCGGGCCCCTGCCCCCTAGTGATCGCGTGGACCGTGGACGCCGGTGCGGTGAATCTGCGTTGTTGCAATCGTCGCGTTCGCGTGGAGTCGGTGGATATCTTGTTTGGTAATGGTAGCTCCAACAATTTTAAAAGAGTTTTGTCATAAAATATTTTATTCAATAAGAATCAGAAAGAATAATAACTTAGATGAAAAGCTAAGCTCACCTATTTTTACATTTTTTATGTACTAACACGTTAGGTTACTTTATTTTTATCTTTTTTTTTCAAATGAGCTAGCAAATTGACTCTATTGTTGAAGGTGTCCTAGTAGATTGAGAATAATAGTAAGGGTTTTGCTCCGGTAGATCGACCTTCCAAAAAAGTTTGCATAGATGCTTTCTAGGACTCATCTCAAGAATTATATTTGTTAGAATTCTGTATGGGTAAATTTGTTGCAGAGTATGTATTATGTGAATGTTTCATTCGAGAGTAAAATTGTCGATTTGACGCTAAACTCAAGAAATGCTCCAACAGCATGCTTCTCTTACTATTATGATTGACTTGTGTTTCACTAATGTTAAACTAATATTAAGTCCTTTTTTATAAATTCCATTCATAGGACATCAGCAGACTTGATGGCTACCTTCAGCAATCCCCTGCTCCTAGGTTGGTAATGTTCTGAGAATACTACAGGTCTATTTATTTCTTTTCATTGATTATGCATTTTGAACTGTAAACTGAGTTACAACATAGCTGTAATTTTTATAAATTTGAGCTATATATGCCTATACCAGCAAAAAAAATCTATGACGTTTTAACTAATGCTATTGTATAAACTTATTGACAAAAGAAGATGGATAATTCATTTAGTTTTTAATTTCTCATCTCGCATATTTATGATGAATAAATATACTCCTATAAATTATACTAAGGGAGAGTTTGGCACAGTGGGCTGAAGGCCTTGGGTTCGAACCAATCTCCTTGTAGAATTATGTATGCAAGGGTAAAGCTGTCGTTAATTCCCTTTGTAGGTTCCATCTTGTGTGGTAGCTTTCAGTACCGGTGGCGGTTTTTTACATCTATGAATTCTCATGGTGTATTCTCTCAAAATTTATTTTTTACTAAATCAAAATTGAATAGAACTATTAAATGCCATATAAGAGCTCATGAAGCATATGGTAGCTGATCTTTAGTTTCCTGCTACCCTTTTCCTTTTTTTTCCTACTACATTGGTTATCATCCAAACAAGATATTATAATCTTTTGCTTGAAGTCAAGACATCTGTTCATTGTTGTGGTGTGATGGCTTAGAGTTAGTACACATTGTACATGCTCTTAAACTCATAATAATTAACACATGAAAAACAAGAGGAGTCCACTAAAATGGTCAAATGTTTTTTCGCTTGGGATGCTAAGAGTTTATTTTGGGAGATTCAGAGTCTACTCACTCTGAAACTTTTGGGTGCTGTGGCACATGCTTTTTCTGAAAAAGGTTCCAGCAACTTCACTGATCTTCATTTCTTTAACCCCTCCATTCTCTGAAGCATTGATTGTCTTCCATCCAGCAACTTCATTGATCTTCAGATTGTCTTGCTTGCTTGCCTAACAGTTACATTGTAGTTCTACAAAAAAATTCTAGGAGTTAATTCAAATTATAATTTTAAAAATGATTCAAATTTGAAGGCCACGGATATTGCAAGTACGGAAGATGAGGTATTAGTTAAAAAATGCTTGTTGTAAAGAAACTTTTATACCTAATGTACTCTTTATTAGCAAAATGAGGTTCTTACTTTGTTTTTCTAATTGGAGGTACTTTACCTTCCAAGCATCTTAAGGAGTTCATATCATGAATCATGATTCCTATGTACATACATGCCCATGGTGGCCTGAGTTATATCTCTCTTTTTCCATGTCTATTAAGTAGCCAAATTGCCTGCACATTTGCACAGTTAGACACTATAAGTTTCTTTTGTTCAGAGCACAGGCAAGGTTGCTTGGCCAGGCAGCAATCGAGGCCATCGATTTTGAGCGCCTCGCGGTTAGGATGGCTGCCTGGCCAGCAAGTTGTCTACCAGATCGCTACCCAAACAGACCCTATGTTTCTATTTAGGACACTGTGTTTTGTAATTTGTATATGTCTACTTAAGGCATTTAATAGCAACATTGGTCTATCTAAGGATGTATTAGTTGGACTGCCTGCCATACACTCTAAACAAGGTTAGTATCAAGAATATGTTTTCTGTTCAGCTTCATAGTGCATTCAATATGCACATATAAATATCTTTCTATCTTTAATTAACGATATAGTTTCTATGTTTATAATTTTAAAAATAATGTCGCAAATTCTGCCAACGATGGGCCTACAAATATTTCTTCACAATTTTTTTCTAGAGCTTAGGAGCTACATCTTCTGCCTATATATGCACATTCCTTGCTTGTACAACAGTGTATTCTTTTATTTCCACCCCGATTAAGTTTTCTCTGTTTTCTTGATTTTAGGAATTCTTTGGTGACTTGATACCACATATTGTTTTGTATTAATATAGGATGCAAGCAGCTTTAATAAATGTAAATTCAGTGCCTTATGCTTATAATAATCTCTTCCAATTTCATTTCAGGGTGTTATTATCTGATCAGCACTGCAGCATACCACTTCAGTTAAGATTTCTGAATTCATGCAAGAATGATAAATACTCAAAACATAAAATAGAAGCAGATGATAAGACCCCCCTTAAGGTTGTCATATACGGTAATAACAACGAGATCATAACAAGTGAACCATTTTCTTCGATGAGGGTTCATATTGTACCCATTCAAGGTGACTTCGACAATGATCAGAAAGGACAATGGACAAAAGAGTACTTTCTTAGTAAAATAGTAAGTGGACGATCTGGAAAAGAACCTTTGCTGTTTGGGGATCTGTATATTAGGCTGAAAGATGGTGTGGGCTATCTCAATACTGCCAAATTCCAAGACAATTCTAGTTTTGTTGCGAGCAAAACATTCAAGTTGGGGGCCATGGCCGCTGATATAAGAATTCCACAGAGAATACAAGAAGGGATAACTGAATCTTTTTCTGTAAAGGACATTCGGGGATACTGTAAGTTACTCCTCTTTTTATTCTATTACCAAACCATCCTCTTTGCAAAATTTCAATGGTAAGGCATACATCTGTTTATACTATTCCCCTAACCCTAACTTGTGTGCGAGCTTTCAACACTATGTACATCTGTTTATTTTGAAGGCATGCACAGAATTTGTAGACACATAATTTAAGGTTTATCAGGAATATTTTCAATTTATTATTTTTTCTTTTTAGTCATTTCCATTCTTTACGTCCCATGCCATCTAGTTCCTCTAGGTCACAAGCAGTGATAGTCTATTTTGGGCTAATGTTTACCCTCTTATTCTCCACATACTCTATCAACCCAGAATATGGCCTATTCTTTCTCCAAAACACATAAGGCACCATTTTTTTTTTTTGCCTTCTCCGGTAGTAGTCTGTGAAATGTAAAACCTTTCAGATTAATGATCACCCATTACTTTCAGAAAAAAAAATCATTATTATTAAATGATTTAGGAAGAGGTATCTGCAATAAAAATCTAGTGGTGAGGCCAATCAAGGCTGCTACTTCTCTTGATATGTGCTGTCTTTCTCTACAGCAACAAAGAAGAATCTGTATCCCTCCCCCCAAGATCCTGTGTACAAACTTAGAAGAATTGCTAAGGATGGTGATAGGCACAAATTACTAGAGCAGAATGGTATCAAGACGGTGGAGGATTTTGTACTGTCCTACAATCAGAGTCAGGAAGATCTGCGTAAGGTATGCCAACGAATTTTTTGGATTGTTTTTTTTTTCGAAAGATCGAATTTTGAGGATTGTTAGTTCTTCTATTATTTTGTTCTTCCATATAATGTGACTGATACAATTGTCTAATATACATGTAGATTTTGAGAAAGATTTCTGACCAAGACTGGGATATGGTGATAGATCATGCTCAGAAATGTAACCCAAGACCAGGAAATCACGACCATCAGGTAATTTCTAGAAGTGATGGAAGTCGCTACTTCGAGGGATCAAGTTCGATGCAACCAACAAGTTCAGCACCACAAAGTACGTTTTGTCAGGCAATTTTTATTGTTCCTATTATATTATCCCTTCATAGTTTCCACTTTCCCTGTGATAATTGCTTCGTGTTCAATAACAATGCTACTTGAACTCTGCCTTGTTTCTCTTTTTAACATCAATTCTATGTTGTACCTGTGGATAGCTGGATTACAGTTTTAGTTACTAGTTCCTCAACATTTTGCAGAACAACTTCAGGTCCAAGGAATGCACCAGCAAAGTTCTTCAACATATACAGAACTATCATCCGGTGCATCGTTGGAGGATGCTCCAAGTAAGTCCTAGTTCCAAGCACACTTGAAGCCCGACCGTGTGATGCCCGGCGGCAATTGCCATTTTCTTTGTGTTGAAGTCCTAGTTAACTGTCTGTTTTTACTATGCATGTTCGCACTCCATAGGAGAACAAGTGGGCATCCAAGTTGAGGACCAAATTTCAGGCGCAGGAAATGAGGTTCCGTCAGTAATTGATACATTACTAGAATGGTCTAGGTTACAGCAAGTACATTCATCCGCTCACTTCACAAGTCTTGATGATGGTAACAACTTAAATTTTTGTCCTACTATCTCTCTTGCTTCATGTTTTGAAATAACTGTTCTGAAGCTCACATGCGTCGTCTTGATACATTACTAGAATGGTCTAGGTTACAGCAAGTACATTCATCCGCTCACTTCACAAGTCTTGATGATGGTAACAACTTAAATTTTTGTCCTACTATCTCTCTTGCTTCATGTTTTGAAATAACTGTTCTGAAGCTCACATGCGTCGTCTTCTTTTCTGCACTGCTACATGTTAAGATTTCTCGAAGGATGCTCTTTCCGATGTACCCGTCACTGAAGATTATGATTTTGGATGGGGAGGTTACTACAGTGCATTCGAGCAATCTGCGGGATGCAGGCCTGCGAGTGAAGCGGGCAGTTGTGGAGCAGGCACACCTGTCACGGGTGCACGCGGTCAAGGGTGCCCAAGACTTCAATCTTCACCTACAGGGGGTGCAAGCAGTAGCAGCTACCAGACGCATCCAGCTCCACTGTTTTGGGGAGCTGACAACATAAATAATGCAACTGCACATTTCACGGATGAAGAACTACGGCGCCGTCTCTTAGATTTAGATGAGGAGTACTAGCAAAAGTTCATTTACATGATGTATAGTTCATGAAAGACAATGTTGATGCACCAATATGTAGACTTTTTTAATATTAAAAAGCTAAAACTTCTCTCCTATTTATTTTCTCTATCGCCTCCCTCTCTCTTGCCTTTTCCTATCCCAATGTGCGGATTCTTTCTCACTCGTGGTCTTTATTTCTCCTGCTCTTTTCCGATCCGTAATTCCAGGGGTCTTTTCGATCCTGATAGAGGCGTCCTGTTGCTATTCCAACTTGGGCCGTGGGTATGTGCTCGTGTTAGGCCCCGTTTAGATGCGAATTTTTTTGGTTTTTGACTACTGTAGCACTTTTGTTTGTATTTGATAAAAATTGTCCAATTATGGACTATTTAGGCTTAAAAGATTCGTCTCGCCAATTACGGACAAACTGTGCAATTAGTTATTCTTTTTACCTACATTTAATGCTCCATGCATGTGCCGCAAAATTTGATGTGACGAAAAATCTTAAAAATTTTTGGATTTTGGGTGGGATCTAAACAGGGCATTACCCCGTGGGCATGCATGGAGGTTATCCGTGGCCGCTGCAGTGTGGAGTAGGTTCCGCTTGTGGATGCTTGGAGGCTGGAGCGGAGCTGGATTCGTCATGACGTCAAACATGAACAGAAAAGTCGAATCCATCGTCAACAACGATAAATATAGCTATGTATGACGTACTACTACTAGCAAACTCGGATGGCCAAGCGGGATATAGGATGTAAGCATCTTGAATAAACTCGCTGAGAATTATTATTTAATGATGGTATTAATTCCAAAAGATGCCTTTTTAGGGTGACTTCTCATCATCTCTCAGACTATTGTAACTGCATATTGAGAAGCCAGACGCAGTTCTGTTCGCTAGAGGACTCGCCCAGGAAGAATTCGCCGTCCCTGTTGCTGTTGAAGGCCATGCATCCGGCCTCGCCGGCGCTGTCCAAGATCACTGCAACACCGCCGGCATCGTCTCTGGCATCCTGCACGTCGGCATGCATCAGAGATAAGAACTGAAGCATCAAAGTCTCAGGAGAAATTGCCAGCGGTCTCCGTCGCTGAACATGTATAGAGTGGTAAAATATCATGATTTTTCTTTCATTAATCAACGATATTCTTACCTTGAAAAGAAGTCGCAGTCGATCTGCTTATTGTCGCATGCCCCATCCCCTTCCTCCGGCCGGAGCCCTGCCTGCGTGCCAGGCTTCGCGGCGTGGTGGCAGTTGCATCTCTCCGCCATGGTTCCACGACTCCATGGGCCCGGTAGGCGGCGGCGGTATCCCCATCCAGGCCGGCGCTACGACCTCGCGCCCAACCGGCAGCAGTGTGCCCGCTTGCGTCAGGAAAGGACGGCGGCGGTGACCGCTCTCCAGGCCGGCAGCGGTGACGCCTGCTCGCACCGGGCCCGCAGCACCAGCGCTTGCCCGTGCCAGGCTGGCAGTGGTGGAGCTCGCACGCGCTAGGTAGCGGCGGCGCCCGCCCGCGCCAGTTCGGCAGCAGCGGCGCTCGCCCGCACCAGGCGGCAGCGGGGCCCGCACGCGCCAGGTCGGCACCGGCGGCTCTCTCTTACGGCCTGCGCCCGCACGTGCCAAGCTGGCGAGCGGCGGCAGCCAGGCCCAGTCAGGGCCCCATAGCAGCGACGGTGGCTAACCGGCGGCAGCGGCCGCATGCCTGGACAGCGGCGGCGTCCTCACGGTCAAGGAGGCCGAGCGACGTTTCCCGAAGGCAAACTGTACGTGGGATTGGGAATCGGAGAGTAAGAGGATAAGGTTGTGTTTTTTCACATAAATCCTTACCATATCTATGAATTACTTAATGATCTAAAAAGATTATTATTGTATTTCTGTTTTTATATATGTTTAGTCCTCGATGCATGACTGCAATATATTGCATTTATATATTCTATAAATGCTCTTTTTAGACCTTATATCTAAATAAATTACGATGCAAAATATTTACCTGGTGTAAGTCGATGATTTTTTAGACATATCAGTCCTCTGAAATTACATCATGATATATAATTGTAGATAAATTTGCTATTGTAATATTTAAATATGTTTTCTATGTCTATGATCTTCTGTTTGTCATGGACTCTAACAGTATTAATATGGTAGAGTTTTTACTCCTATACATTATTTTGTTTTGAGACCAGAAAATTGTTCATATCTAAACATACATAGTTTGTCGGTTTTGTTGTTTGGCAATTAATTTTAATTGCAATAAAATTCGATCCTCTTCATTAATTGATAGTTAATTAAGGATGGATGAATTTAGGCCAACGTTGGCCTAGTCCGAAAAAGTAAAATGGCAGCCAAACCATTTTTGCTTGTGAGGCTAACATAGGAAGTGCATATTTTTGCTTTGATCCTACCGGATTTTGCATTAACTATGCCACTACCCAACTATAGCACTATATGCTTAGTAAATTTAGTACAATAGCGTGTTTATTCCTGTACTTTGTTAACCTTGTTAATTTAATAATTTTTCTATAAATTGCATTTTAACAATGTTAAATCTCTTAATCAAGCTTTTTTAATTAATGATGGATTAAATGCAAAATTATTCGATGCATATCTTGGATACATTTGGGATCATAACACAAGTGATGGAGTCCTAAGCATTGGTTGCGCTTAATTCATCTTGAATTATTCAGCCTAGAAACCGTGCCTATGGCAGCGATTGTTCACCCATTTCTAAGAGGTGTATATCATGTTTGTTTCAACTTGATGATTACCTACATTGTGTTGTCTCAAATAAGTGTTTTGGAAATATGTGAATGGTACACCTTTACGGTGACTACCATCATTCATTATTAAAGGATACACACAGGTAATAGCGTCTTAGGCATTGGCTGCGGCATATTCATACGAAATATATCAGCCTAGAGACCGTGCTTATAGCAGCAATTTATTTGCCTACTACTGAAAGATCTACTCTATGTTTTGGAGATTGAGATTATCTACAATGTGTATGTCAACATTAATAATGATTGTTCGTGAGGTCTACACATCTTGTGGTTACCTCTAATTGTTGTGAGGTTTACAATTTTTGTGACTACCTCCAACTATCCAAAACTAAGTGACAATATATGGAATCCCCTATAATTTTGCATTTGATATTATAACATCGCCATATTGATTTTTAGTTTACCTTGGGTGTAAATTAATTAAATCAATGGTTTGTCACATGTTGTCGATACTGACTTCAGAGGAATTTGATGAACTCGCTCTAGATGGTATCACTATCCCACATGGACAATGGACGTTAAAATTGGTTTTATCCCATGTACTGAAGGGAGCATTTAATGAACCCAATTAGAGGTTACTATCGTTATAGATCAAAGTAAATGGTGCCTTATTGTCGTTAAGGCACTACATCCATAAAGATTTTCGATAAGAATATCTTATGGAAGGAAATGCAATACTTTATGGCATACTCTTCAGGAGTATTATGAACAATAAATATACTCATATAGCTTGAGGCTAACCATGAGTGGATCATGTCTCTAGTTTTCAAACTATGGAAGACTATGATCATATTGTTCATACAATTCGCTTCCAATGGCGGAAGCAAAAGGCCTAATGTGCAAATGAGTAATGGCAATGTGAACCCAAGGATGACAAAGAGCGATGTCATACATGTGGTTGTGTTTAGCATTTGTGCTAAGCAATGTCGTACTCTTAAAGCTATTAATTGATCTATATCAACAGTATATAAAGGGATGAAACAGGAGCATAGAAATAAGATATGAAGGGGTTTTCAATCTTAAAATCTAAGCTACCTAGGAGGTTGGTTGTTCACTGCTAGATCCTATGGGATCACATAACAACACTTCACTTTTTCTTGTAAGAGAATCTCACATAGATGGAAAACATGATCATCGAATATGACTCGAATGACTTGTTTTGAAATTTAGAATAATCTCATGATCCTACAATACTATGTGCTACTGTCCATCGAAAGATGTCATAATAGTTGATGTTGTCAATGCATAACTATTGTGGGTATCATATTGATGTATTTGATACTCAACATTATTTATGGATCTCTATATGTTAGACGAGAATTTCATTGAATTCTTGTCATATATAGATTGTATGGGAATCATTCCAATGTGGAATGGTATGTGCCTAGTGGAGATTTGTACAACAAATTCTATAATTAGGGAAGCAAAATGTTCCTGGTTCTTATGACAAGAAGAGGGAATAATTTTGGCCATCGCTGATGCGATGCAATGATAGTTTGGCCTATTTTGCCAATATCATTCTTCCTATGGATACGGAGTTAGCAATTAAGGATATTTAATTACGTCATACTTGAAGTCATACCTTACTAAATTATAGACATATCCATACATCATGACAACAATGGATATGACATACAGGTAAATAAAAAAACTCTCTCTTGGTTGTATTGTACATACATCCGTCCCGTACAACATGTTGCGTATAAGATAATTTTTGACACTATTGATGCATTCCGGATTTGGAATGATCCAAAGGGCTGAGTGAAAAATTATTGGCAATTCTATTGGTCATGATTTTCCCAAAGCGCGGATACGATAAGTTCCACAGGGAAACATATTTTAAGACCCTCTTATCTTAAAATAATATTTGAATGTCTTATATTCCATAATCATATTCAAGAGAATATGTGTAGGTCCGATACAAAGATTGTATGGACAGTTTAGGCATTTGATGGTTGTGAAGATACATCTATAAGGTGATCTCGAGTGTGTGAAGGATCCACAGTCAACCATGCATTTAGTAAATAATGCCTCATATGTTGTGAGCTCATTATCCTGAGCATTACTGAATTTCTATGTCTACAATGACGATGGTTTTGGCCTTAGAATTCAGCTACATATCCGAAAGGATAAGTGGAATCTTTGAGAAAGACATCAAGATCATTGTTGACATAATACGTCGGCAGTCCTCCAAGGGGTATCCCATGACGGTAGATTGATCGGCAGAGATGCGTGTAATGGAGAATAAGAAGGCAACAGAGACACACGAGTTAGACAGGTTTAGGCTATCAGTATGACGTAATACCCTACTCCTATGGTCTGTTGGATTGTATTGGCTATCGTATGATATTGCGTGTGTTTGGAGGGGGTCCCTGCCCGCCTTATATAGTCCGAGGGCAGGGTTACAAGTCGGTTAGATCTAGGAGATAACCGAAAAGTAATAACAGATTACAGAAATCATATGATCATATCTATCCTAATAGATCTCATAGTATCTTCAGGATATCTTCCCGGTGTCTTGTGGGAGGTGCTGAGCAGCGTCGTCCCCGCAAGGCTTCGTCTTGTGGGCTGGACCACCCCTGGGGGCACAGCCCATGTGGTGTGCCATGGGTATCCAGGGTCGTACCCCCACAGCTAGTCCCCGAGCGCCTTATATCTGTTGTGCAACGCCGTCTTGAGCTTGTCTGAGCAGGTGCAAACAAAGCCGAACAGTCAAACTCATGGTCCGACCACCGTGATGAGTTTCTGAGCAGTTGTGAGCCATCGCCGAGCAGCGTGAACCGTCGCCGAGCAGCGTGAACCATTGCTGAGCAGTGTGACCCAAGTATGGCTTGCCATAAGGATGTAAGAAGCTCAAGTTCAGAATCGAAAATTGCTTCGCAGTGGACCAAGTGTGCCCACTTAGAGTCCGGCCATGAGAAAGGAAGAAAATCTTCTTCAGCTTCAAGAGGTGCGGAGTCTTCCAGATTAAAGCAAACACACTCACCGCAAGGTGAAGTGTGCCCAATTAGTCCTCGAGCTTGATAGTAGGTGACGTAGTAACGTGGTGCTAGGGTCCAAAGTAGGAGAAAAGTAGAAGACCAGCCGAGTAGGCAGCCAGTCCCTGGGTGTAGCCTTGAGATGAGAAAAAGCACATTCACCGCAAGGTGAAGTGTGCCCACTTAGTCCCCGAGCCTGATAGTAGGTGACGTGGTCACGTGGTGCCAGGGTTAGAAACAGTAGTCAACAGAAGAAAGTCCCTAGTGCGGTGAGGAACCAAGACGTAGTGCAGACGCAGTCCCCGAGCCACAAGAGGAAATCCTGGAGAAAACAAATCACGGAGAAAAAACTAGAGTAACGGCTGTACAATAGTAATTACTGAGCCGTAACAGATGGCGGAGATGTCGGTGAATATTAGGTGAGCAGTAACAACTTGCGGCGATAAATGGGCGATATGGGCCGTAGTTGCGCGAAAGCCCAAGTAGTGGCCCACCACGTTGTTGCGGAGAATTCGGAGAGGCGCAAATCGTGGGAGTGATTTCTCAAAAACCCTCGAATGCGAAAGAGTGGGGGGAGTGCTATATAACTGTGCTGCCGCACCCTATGCTCCCACCTTTGCCACTTTGCCACTTTATCTTCCTCCTCAGCCCTCACACTTCCAGATTCATACACGCTTCCACCGCCAATCCCAAATCAAATCTAAGAAATGGCGCCGAAGAAGGGAGCTGTGAAACCAAAGAAGGAGGCCGTCGTAGCCAGCCATGATGAGGAATGGGTGCCATCGAGGATGGGGGACGCAGAGATCAATAGGATGGTGGAGGTGGGCGTTCTCTCTGACTGGGTCACCGCCGAATGGCGGCCAGCCAGTGGTGAGCCCTTCCCAATGCCTCATACTGATGAAGTAGTGGTATTTGAGGATTATTTCTGGCGCGGGTTGGGATTTCCTGTTCATCCTTTTCCTGAGGGATCTGTTGGAGTTCTAGGTAATTAATCTGTGCAATCTCCACCCAAACACCATCTTGCACATCTTGATCTTTGTCCACTTCTGCGAAGCGTATCTAGGGGTTCTTCCGCACATCAACCTCTTCAGACACCTTGTTCTGGTTGAAGAAGAAGGGCGGCGGTGGTTCCAAGGTGGTCGGCGACGTATACCTACAACTTCGGGACGGGATGGCGAGCGAGTACATCACTGTACCGCTAAATACTTCGCTGAAGGGGTGGAACGCCAGGTGGTTCTACATGAAGTAGAGCCATCCTACAATCCACTACGACGTCGACCACATCCTAGAGAGCCAAAAGAGCTGGTCGGAGAAGCTGAGCAGTGCTGACATGGAGCAGGTGAGGGAACTCCTCAACTTGATAAAAGGCATGGAGATTAACAGTGGACTAGTGGCGGCGAGCTTCATAGTGCACCGCGTCCAGCCCTGCAAGGAGAGGGCCCACCCGGGCTTTGACTTCAATGGTGGCAACGATGGCACCCGGGAGATCACGGGGAGGCTGTCGAAGGATGACATGCTAGAGCAGGCCACAGAGCTATTCGCTCCAAATGCCTCGTTCAGCGTGTCAAGGCAAACGAGGGCCTTCAACTGTATAAATCCACCTCCTCAGGTAACCATCCCAATTGTCTTATTCATGATGCTTTTTATCCATTACCGTTGCCAAGCAGTGAACTGATTCACTTATGCAAAGAACCATTCATAGGAAAGAGCAGTATACTTCTTGAGCATGCTGAGGGGCGATTGGCCGTAGGCAGTAGATGCCCGACCATCGGCTTAGCCTAAAGAAGATGCGGCCAGCACCTCGTCAGAGTATGAAGGCACAGACGCTAGTCAGACGGAGAGTACCCCCCCCCCGTGTCGGAGAAAGTCCGGGGGAAGAGGGCAGTGGTAGATGAGCCGGCCCGAAAGAAGAGGAAGACGGCATGTGTTGTTCCCCACAAACCGGGCGACATCTCGCTTGACGGTGACCAGACCACCCGGACACGAAGTGCGGCGATGTTCGAGTGGTCGGATGACGACGGGGCTCCGGTAGCTTGTTCTCCAAGCACGAAGGCACCTCCACGCAACATGCGCGTGGAGGAGCAATCGAAGTAAGGGGAGGGAGTCCCCGAGCAGCGGGCAAAGGCAGTCCCCGAGCAGCAGGCGTGGGGAGTCCCTGAGCGTCAGGTAGAGGAGAGGCCAATGATGGAGACCACGAGATCTCCACCCCAGGGCACGCAAGTCGACCCCAAGGCCGCGCCTGGGGGCTCTAGAAGGCAACGCCGGTTCAGAAAAGTATACAGGCAAGCCAACATGTAAGTATCCTTGTCTTGGAGTTAATTTGCTATCGAATCCCTATCGCTGTGGCGATTAACGAGCTAATCTGATGCAGAGCGAGGCATATGAAGGAGTTGAATCCATTTGTCCGGACCGACGAGCAGCCAAGAGCTGGTCTCGACGTGGAGGCGATGCCAGCAGCCCCCGTCCTAGAGTCCCCGGGTGCTCGGCAGCCTACGGAGTCAACCGCCCCTGCTGGTGGACTTGGCGGCAGCGAAAGGTTGGCGCCGATGGCCGATGGGTCGGTGGCAGTGCCTGAGGCAACAGCGAAAGCTGCCGGGTCCTCAGGAGCGGAGGCTGGAGTATCCCATGCCACAACAGAGTCTAGAACGGAGAAGCCTGCGGTGCCAAGGGAACATACGGTGCTCCCTGAAGTATCGGAGGGCGTAGTCAGACACGCTGTCTGGCCACCGAGCCCCTAGGTGGTGCCTCTAGCTGCGGAGGAGGACGAAGTGGAAGAGATTGAGCGTGAGGAATCGCAACCTCAAGCTATCCGAATCCTCCACAAGCAAGGCGATGAAGTGGTGATTATTGAAGAGGAGGACACCACCTAGGAGCTTAGGAGGCTAGAGTCTGCCCTGTCCATAGTGATGAAGCAGATCAAGGTTAGTACTACATCTACAATGTTCATCTTTGACGTTGGAGATTGTTCTTCTTCATAATCTTGGCGCTTTTGTAGGGTATTGCTCGGACCGCCGAACAGCGGCGACAACTAATCAAGAGGATGGAGCCCCTCGTGGAGGAGAATGAAAAACTCAAGGAGGCGATGAAGCTTATGGAGAAGAATATCCAGAGGGCCTAGCACGAGCGAGACCTTGCTGAGTCCAATGCGCGGGATCTAGAATACCAAAAGGGAGTCCTATCCGAGCAGCTGGCGACGGTGTCTGAGCAGTTGCGGGGCAAGTCTGAGCAGCTAGAACATAGCTCTGAGCAGCTGACGGGTCTTTCTGAGGAGCTGTAGCATGAATTCGAGTAGCTCAGAAACATCTCTGAGCAGAAAGCAGGTATGGCGTATCGGCGAATGTGCTTTGTATTGTTGAAACAGTCATATTGTTGTTGACAACTGTTGTGCTTGGATAGCAAGATGCGGAGCTCGGCCAGCTACGCCAAACCATCGGGCAACTCCAAGAGGAGAAGGCGAAGGAGTTAGAGCGAGCATAGAAGCTGGCTGAGGAGCTAAAAGGTGAGTACTTCATGGTCACAGTTACTGTTGGAGTAATTTCCTTGCTTGATGGAACCTTGTAATGCCTACAAACTACCGTCGAAGGGTCAATGCGTAGTTTGATGTGCTAGAGCAGGTGGCCAGAACCTAGTGGAGCAAGCTCGACGCTGTAGTTGCTGGAGTCAAGCCGGTACTCGATTGCGTTGACCTAGAGGTGGCCCCTCAGCCCGACGGCAGGCCACCGTGTCCGAACACCATCATCGAGAGTGCAAGGCGGCATGGGAGAACTTCAAAAGATTCAACCGCGATGCCATCGTCACTGCCGTTACACACGCCCTAGCGGTGGTCCAGTCCCACTACCCGGCCATTGACCTTCAAGCGATAGGGGCCAGATTCGCCAGAGGGATAGAGGCAACGGAGCATCAGCAGCTGGAAGATGAGGTGGAAGACGCGGCAAAGAAACTAGCCGGCGACGTCAACCTGTTCGGCAAGATGGACAGTGATGGCGGAGCCCGGTGATCTGCTTGGAGAGTATGCTGTATTACTGGAGAGAGTAGTTAGAACGCGCAAGGGCGCAGATAAACATTTATGGATATGTATAAATGTTGTAAAGTAACTAGTGCATGTTTATGCAGTTTGCTAGTATTACGGTGAAAAATCGTTGTAGTGTTAACCCTAACGTAATTATGCGTAGTATAAGTAGAGTCCGAGTAGTTAGCTCGTTACTAAACTCTTGGCCTTGGCTAGTCCATAGTCCATAACATCGAGCGCAGAGCCTGTGCACATGTAGGAGGAACAAGCATGACCAAAGAACCGCAGTCGACCACCCATAACGCAGAGGGTGGAGCCTGTAGCACGTGTAGGGAGAGATCGGAGACATGGTCTTCTCCATAGAGAACAGAGCGGAACGTGTGCTGCTCGGCGGTTGGCGAATTAACTTGGAGATATACTTAGTATAAGTGGCGTCCAAGCAGTTAGTTCTTTTTACTGAGCTCTTGGCCTTGGCTAGCCCATAGTCCATAACGTCGAGCGTGGAGCCCGTGCACGTGTAGGAGGAACAGACATAACCAAAGAACCACAGCCGACCACCCATAATGCAGAGCGTGGAGCCTATAGCACATGTAGGGAGAGATCGGAGACTGGGTCTTCTCCATAGAGCACATAACAGAACGTGTGTTGCTTGGTGGTCGGCAAATATCTTGGAGATATGGAGAAACATGGCAGAGCATTTATGGAGATTACATATTGGAGTTCATTAAGGAGTAGCTTACAGCTGGCGACCGTAAATGGAGATTAAACTGTAATGGAGAAATAATGGAGACAAGTTATGGCGACCAAAACTTTATTCATCATGGAGTGGAGAATACATATCTAGAGCGTTTCAAGGATAGAAACATATAAGGTGCTCGATGTGCCATGAATTGGGGATATCGATTCCATCCAAGTCACAAAGGCGATAGGACCCTGGTCGGGTAACCTCCTTGACCATGTAAGGCCCTTCCTAGGGGGAGGAGAGCTTGTGCATCCCTTCAGTTTTCTGTTTTCTGCGGAGAATGAGGTCGCCGACAGCAAATGAACGACCTTTGACGTTGCGGTTGTAGTATCTTCACAAGCCTTCTAGGTACTTGGCTATGTGGATACAAGTGATCAGGCATTCTTTCTTGTCCTTGTCGACGTCCTCTGTCTGAATAGTTGTGGCTTGCTCTTCATCATAATTTTCCACTGGTAGTATGGCTTCTGAGCCATAGACCAAGAAATATGGAGACACACCGGTGTTGCGACTAGCTTGAGTGCGTAGTCCCCAGACCAAAGCTGGTAGCTCTTTGAGCCATTTGCTGAGATGCTTTTCTTCTTTCTGATATAGCCTCTTTTTGAGGGCATCAAGGATCATGCCATTCGCCCGCTCGACCTTGCCATTAGCACTAGGATGGGCAATGGAGACGTATTTGATGGAGATGCATCGGTCTTCGCAGAAGTCCCAAAAATGATGACCAGTAAATGTAGTTCCAAGGTCGGTGATAATCCTGTTTAGGAGACCGAATCTATGCATGATATCTTCAAATAGCTCGACTGCCTTCTTGGCAGTAGCTGAAACAAGCGGTTTGTATTCGATCCACTTGAAGAACTTATCGATGGTGACGTACACATACCGAAAACAACCTGGCGCTGGCTTGAAGGGCCCGATCATATCCAGTCCCCAGCATGCAAAAGGCTAGGAAGTTGGGATGGTCTGCAGTTCTTATGCCAGCACATGGATTTGCATGGGGAAAAATTGGCATCCTTCACAACATCGGATGAGGTCTTCTGCATCGGAAATGGCCGTGGGCCAGTAAAAACCTGCTCGGAAAGCTTTGCCGACCAGGTTTCTTGAGGCCGCGTGGTTCCCTTTCACAACTATCGACAAAAGATGCTCGGCAGTCCTCCGAGGTGTATCCCACGAAGGTAGATTGATCGGTGGAGGTGCGCATGATAGGTACCGGATGGTGACACAAGACGTAGAGACAGCGATTTAGATAGGTTCGGGCCGTCTGATCGATGTAATACCCTACGTCCTATGTCTTTGGTGTATTGTATTGATCTGGATGACCATGTAGATCGACGTCCACTAGAGGACCCCTGTCTCTCCTTATATACTCTGGAGGGGTAGGGTTACAAGGAAAGTATCATATTTGGTACTATACAATATCTTGCGATGCACGTCGACCAGTGCCATTCACGTCTTGATCTTGTGGGCTGGGCCACCTCTGATGGTGTGGCCCATGTGGTCTGTCGTGGGTATCCGGGGTTGTACCCCCCACGGTTAGTCCTCGAGCATCTTATATTCGTTGTGCAACGCCGTCTTGAGCTTGTCCTAGCAGGTGCAAACAAAACCGAGCCGTGTTAAGTTGTCGAGCAGTAGTGAACCATCACCGAGCAGTGTGAACCATCGTTGAGCAGCATGAACCATCATCGAGCAGTGTGAACCATCACCGAGCAGCGTATCCCAAGTTAGGCTTGCCATAAGGATGTAAGGAGCTCAAGTTCAAAATCTGAAAATTCTTCGACTTAGGAGAAGTGTAGCCACATAGACTCCGTTAATAAGGAGGGTAAATCAAGAAACAAGCACTACATTCACCGCCAGGTGAAGTGTAGCCACTTAGTCCTAAGTCAGCTGGAAGATGAAGAATGAATCTTGTAGCAAGGTCAAAGAAAAGAAGTCTGAAAGCTTGATGACGTCATCTGACATGCGTGTATCAAGACCCCAGACGTGCTACCCAAGATCAGCACCCTGATCCAAATAGCATGGAGCAGCTTGATAGCACACCAATGAGATGTAGCAAGATCCGACAACCAAGGGAGTCCTCAGCGTAGCTGGCGATGTCTGAGCACCGAGGAGTCCCCGGCATAGCTGGCGATGTCCAAGCACTAAGGAGTCCCCGGCGTAGCTGGCAATGTCCGAGCACCGAGGAGTCCTCGGTGTAGCTAGCGTTGTCCAAGCACCAAGGAGTCCCCAGCGTAGCTGGCGATGTCCGAGCACCGAGGAGTCCCTGGCGTAGCTGGAGATGTCCGAGCACCAAAGAGTCCCCGGTGTAGCTAGTGATGAAGCACGAGCGACTAACAGTCTGGTCATCTGGTCGACGGTGAAGCGAACATTGAGTAGAAGCGACCGACGAACAGTCCGATCAACTGGTCGGTGATGAAGTCCATGAACCTAGCAGTTTGACCAGTTGATCGATGGAGAAGTCTGAGCACCAGGTGGTCCGATCACCTGGATGATGATCCTGCAATACAAATATGTAGAACGGGTAGTACATGATGTAAAAATATATGAACTCCGGAGAAGAATCAGCAATGGTGATGAAATAGCGTATGTAGCTCGACGATCGGTTGGTGTGAACACTTAGTGTTATTCTAAAGATGTATTTATATTTAATATAAACCACCCGACCAGTTAGTGTGTAGCTAAGTTTGTAGCCCTAGCTAGCCCGTTAACCATAACACGGAGCGCGGAGCCCGTGTGCATGTAGGAAGAACAAAGCATCGCTAAAGAGCCACTGCCCACCACCCATAACGCAGAGGGTAGACGCTCATGCACGTGTAGGGAGGAGCCATAGACAGAGCCGTTTCTGGGGACATCCAAGTATCAACATGACTGTTTGGGGATTTGCCTTAGACTTAGATGTATGTCATCTTTAAGATGGTATACATGAAAGAAAATCGTTTGGAGAGCAAACATGGAGAAAACAGCTCAGAGAAACATCGTGGCGATATATGAAGATCGGAGAATATTTAGAAAAATATTAAAGCGTGACTTAGCTTTAGATAGAATGTCTAGTCGGCGGTGTATGGCGTTATCTGGTCGGCGATGCGGGCAGCTCACTTGATGGCTGGAATGAAGTTGATCTTGTGTTGGAGTAGGACGGACATAGTTGGAGCTTGGCGGTGTCAATCCATGTACGAAGGCGTGCACCGTGGTTGTCGAAGGATGTCGATGCGATCAACCGAGTTAACGCGAAGGATGTTGATCTTGAGTTATGCCATCTGGTTCACCAAGGATCAGCACGCACGAGCCCCATGGTGGGCGCCAACTGTCGACAAAAGATGCTCGGCAGTCCTCCGAGGGGTATCCCACGAAGGTAGATTGATCGGTGGAGGTGCGCGTGATAGGAACCGGATGGTGACACAAGGCGTAGAGACAGTGATTTAGATAGGTTCGGGCCGTCTGATCGACGTAATACCCTACGTCCTGTGTCTTTGGTGTATTGTATTGATCTGGATGACCATGTAGATCGATGTCCACTAGGGGACCCCTACCTCTCCTTATATACTCTGGAGGGCTAGGGTTACAAGGAAAGTATCATATTTGGTACTATACAATATCTTGCGGTGCACGTCGACCAGTGCCATGCACGTCTTGATCTTGTGGGCTAGGCCACCTCTGATGGTGCGGCCCATGTGGTCTGCCATGGGTATCTGGGGTAGTACCCCCATAATCATAGTAGGACCACTATTAGTGAATTGCTATTTGCCAACATCGTGTTGGGGTCAGGCACATTTACACACTCCTGATTTGTGATTAACTGCATATCCCCTATATGCATTTAGTACGTGGGAATCCAAGAAGATTTACTTATTTGCGTAAGATTGAGTACGTTGTATATGTACCAATCTCACCACCACATCATACATTGATGGGTACACACAGAAAACTAGGGATCAATGTGAGATTTCAATCTTCGTCGATTGTTAAGTATCTAGATATGTTATGGAGGATCTATTTATGACCCGTATGCTGGTTTTATTTAGATAATGAGTATTTCCAGGCATTAGGGGGAGATTTGAAGTACCATATATAATGCCAGAAAATTATTTGGAATGCATAAGACATTTTAGGCTTAGGATCACGTACTAATGTACTGAACTTTGGGTTCATAGAATTGTTGATTTGCATAATATTGCAAATAAACTGTCAAATTCATTTACTACTTACTAAGATGTCTTTTAAACTTGTTAATCCATTACAAGTATGTGCAAAAAAGAGTAGTGGTACCAAGTAAAACCACTCAACTCCCAATTGTATATAAGAGGGGGAGAAGTATGGCCATAAAGCAGGACTATTCATGCTAGCAATAGAAGGTTTCCTTCTAAAAAAGTAAATCCAGATCAACCTATGGTTGGCGACACCTTGTGGGTAAATATTGATTATTACCCAATGGATGGATGTCATCCACAAACCTACCTCAGAGGTGCATCTAAATACTGATGCTAGGATATCGAAAATCACTGATTCTCATTTTTGGGAAGTCACGATGAATCATTCAGGGTATTTTGAGTTTTGATATACCAGAGAATTATATGATAGAAAGGCTACATGTGTCGACACATACTTCTCTGAATAAATTTTATACAACATTCCAAGTGATCCAGTGAATAAGACCATGGCAGAGTGCTTTTCTCACTCTTACTAGAACTTATTGAGTGATGTAATACATGCAGAGATAATCTTGCTCTCCAGAAAATAGGTGTTTTGGGGCTGTGATGCCAACACCTTAAGGTATCTTTACTGTGGGATACAAAAGTGTTTTCATCCTAGAATGGATTGAGAACAATGTGGTGGTGAGATACAAAGCAAGACTAATAGCACAAGGGATTTATGCAAAGCCCAGGCATTGATTTTCAATGCAAATTATTCTCCATAGTAAGTGTTATGAATTTCCAATACTATCTTTTGATTGGCAGTACAAAAGCATATATCTTTACAGTTGATAATTGATAGATGTAGTGATTGCATATATTTATATGATCACTTGATTTGGTGTATTTGTGAAGTTTTCAGGAAGGACTCCACATACCCAATCCTCATACACAAAATCACAACATATATTGTGTCGGTGCGAAAAGTTACCAAATAGTAAATATTTGTTGTTTTGCCGTACATTGTGATCGGATGTGACCTAGCACTCAATGACATAGGGTTTATACTGGTTCAGGCAATGTGCCCTATGTCCAGTTTGAGTCGGTCGGTGACTTTATTCCTAAGCTCAGGTGCTCGAAGTTTGCTATGGGGTTACAAACAAATAGGAGTAAGATGGGGGGTATCAGAGGTCTGGTCGGACTTTGGACCGAAGAGCCGAGAGTGACGGGAGCTCCTACGTGCACTAAGTCTTGGAACGAGCGCTCTATGTAGCTTTAGAATGTCTAAAGCTTAGCAGAGAGTGAGTCAGAACGATCCGTCTGTTGTTCGTTGAATCGATCATCTTTCATCGATCGTCTGTCTTTCGTTGGGAGAGGGCGCATCCCCTTTTATAGATGAAGGGGACGACCTTACAAGTGTGTGTGAGAGAGAGAGTGTGCGCTACCTAGTCTTGTTGCCCATGTCATCGGGTACAAGGCGGTTTGTCGACGCCCACAATATTGTTGATGCCCAGATGCATGTGGTTGGTTTCATCGTGTTCTTCTGGTATGGCAAATGTCAGCGCCTACCATATTGTAGGACAAATGTCGGTGCCCACAACACTGTTCGTTGTTCTGACATGTCTGGAAGGTTATAAAGTACCCTTCTACATGACCTGACAGTACTGTCCTGCAGGTGTGTAGGGTACGGTCCTTGGTATTGCGGTTGACTTGAGCGCCCTGTCTTACTTGCTCTGCCTGATTCTTTGGGTCCCTACCGAGCGGGTGTCCCTGTTCGGTCATTTCCCAGTTGGCTTCGACCGCGCCGGTCGGGGAAGAGCTGTAAGTAGAGGTTTGATGTAGTCTTAGTCGGAGAAGCGGGTCAGAGTCAGAAGCAAGTGTCGTTCCTTCCTTGGCTAGGCCTTCCAGTTAGAGAGGCGGGTCAGAGTCGGAGGCGGACGTCGTTCCTTCCTTGGCCAGGCCTTCTAGTCAGAGAGGTGGGTTAGAGTCAGAAGCGAGCATCGTCCCCTCTTTGGCCAGGCCTTCCGATCGGAGACTAGATCACTCTTCTGGCCTATTGTTAGGTATCTAGGCCAGCCTAGGAGTTGCGTGACATCCGCAACATCATTTGCTAGGCTGAGCTTTTTGCTGGGAAGCAAGCCCACTAGGGACCCCTAGTTTATGAACCCGACAGGAGCCCCCGAGCCTCTAGGCGATTCTGGTAGAATCATCTAGGGGATTTCTTCGATTTGTCAGTGGGTGCGCATGAGCGCACCTGATGGGTGTAGCCCCTAAGCTCCCGGGCGATTTGGGTAGAATCGTCTGGGGGTTTTTGACTTGCCAGCGGGTGCGCACGAGCGCACCCGATGGGTTTAGCCCCCGAGCCTGCATCCGATTGGTGAGTTGGTTGGAGGCTAAGCATCTTGGTACTCTTTCCTAGGGCCATGGATTTCTGTGTTTCTATCATTCGTGGTGTTCGCCCATATTCGTCCCACCCACGACCTACGCGGTCGGTTGATTTCCCGGGTCGGCATCGAGCGACCTGAGCCCCTGAGCCCTATTGGGTTTGGTAGGGGTAGGTCTAGTTCTGTGCATTACCCTGTCTGTGGTTTTCGCAACTAGAAGGGCTGAGCTAATGTCGCTTGCCTCGATGGCACGAGTGACGCGCTTGGTGAGCTTACTAACAGGCGCGTTCGAGCGGAATCCAGGTTCGTCATTCATGATGGGGTCGGCATAGCCCTCATGTGGCATTTCGCTGCTCCTTAACCCACCTCCTGGTAGATGCCTGGGTCATTTTGGAGACCGACTTAGGTGGCCCGCTGGCCTCCCCTTGATGGAGATTATGTGGGCATGGCTCGAGGTTAGGATCGAACGAGAAGGTTGAGATGACCCTGTTTGCTTCTGAGCAGATTAGGCGAGGGCCGCTAGGGCTCATCTGCATTTTCTCCCCTGCCTCTGTTTGACATGAGGTGGCCTCAAGCCCTTCGTGGGCTGGCCTTCGAACCCCGGTCGGTCGTTGCTCATGTTGAATGAGGCAACTATCGCCTCGTGACACAACACAAAGCGTTGTGATGCATTAATTTGCATATGCAATGCTTTGGATGTATGGGATGAATGAATGATGGTATGAATGCATTTGTGAATGCGTTGAATGAGAATGGATGAATGAATGATCATGCATTAGAAAATAAAGTAAGAACATTTGGTAAAGTTACCTTGATGACTCGAGTGACGGGTTTGTGGAGCTCTTATCGGATATGTCCGAACAGGATCTATGTCCGTCGTTCGTGGCGGAGTCGGCATAGCCCGCATGGGGCATCCCTCTGCCCCTTACCTGTCTCTCAGCATTTGCCTGAGCCATCTGATCAACTCAGGAAGTCCGTTGGTCTCTCCTCGATGGAGATCCCGTCGTTGGGCCCTTCCAAGTCCTGCCTGGGAAGGCAGAGGGCCGCTTGCGTGTGGTTGCACTTTGTTTCCTACGCCCGATGTGTGGTAGTGGTGGGCCATGCCCAGGCCATGTCCCATCTAACCAGGCGTCGTTTTGTTGGGCAGGGCGCGTCCCATTAGTCAGGACGCGTCCCACCGCATCCCATCCGCATTGAATGGGGGAAGCGAGAGGGTTTTTCGCCCCAATCCTTTGTCTTTCTCTAACTGTCGCGTCTCCTCCTTAAATAGTGGAAGGGAGAGGATTTTTGCCCCAATCCTTCGCCTATTCTCCAACTGCTGCTTCTCCTTGTTCTTCCTTCTCGCCAAGCGTGTTCATATGCTGTGGCGGTTCCTAAGTGAGAGAGGATAAAGCGAGGGAGAGGAGAACTCATAGATCTGTTCGTTAGTCCGAAGCGCAATGTCGAGCTAGAGGCCAACCAATGTGGATGAGGTGGTGTTGGCCGCCTTTGCCGAGAAGGGGCTACTCCTACCGAAGGAGGTGGCGCACTGGAGGGTTCCTGCAACAGGGGAAGTCGAGGGCTAGGATATCCTATGCACTGGTTCCTGCGTATCCATCCTCGCCTTCCATGAGCGAGGGCTAGGATATCCTACGCACTGGTTCCTGCGTGGGCTCCTCAATGAGTGGAGCCTAGAGCTATAGCACCTCAATCTGACTAGGGTGCTGCACGTTGCCGGCTTTGTCACCATCTGCGAGGCCTTCATTGGGATGGAGCCGCATGTGGACCTCTTCCGGTGGATCTTCATCAGATGAGCTTTGTCGGAGGGGAAGCCGCCTAGGACCATGTCGGTGGGGGGTTTCGCCCTACAGAAGAAGTCGAGGCCATCAGGCTCCTACCCCACGTACTCCCCCTGTGACTCCAATTGGGGGTGGCATGGGGAGTGGTTCTATATCAAGAACCCAGCGGAGGCGCCATTCCCGCCGTTCATTGGAAGGAGGCCGGAGAGGCAGGAGAGTTGGTCATGGGGCCCTCCAGTCGGCAAAACAAGCTAGAGGTCATCGAGGCAGAGCTCCAGAAGCTGGTGCAGCATAGCCTCGATGGGCTGCGGGTGTTCCACACCTTCTTCCACCATTGGGTCGCCCCGTTGGCGGAGAGGAGCCAGTCGATGTGGATGTACTCCAGCCCAATGGATCCCGACCGCGCATCACCGGAGGAGTTGGCGAAGGACGAGGTCTAGAGTCGGCTCGACCGGGTGCTGCAACTGAGGAATAAGGAGTCCCTTGAAGGGAAGCTCAGACCTCTCCACGCCACGAAGCTATCCAATCTGGTATGCTCCCTTCCTCCTTTCTCATGACCTTTTTTCTCTTGCTTTCCTTTGTTCTAACTTTGAGTCATCTGTTTCGAGGGGGCCGGAGGGCATGGCTCGACAAGCTACCTTGAAGGAGGCGGCAGATGCCAAGAAGAAGAAGAGAGCTAAGAAGGCTCGGAGGTGGCACGAGAAGGAGAAGGAGATCACCTGGTGGGTGTGGGCTGGGGACAATAGGAGCGACGTGGAGGCGGAGCTCGAGTCGGAGGAACCCACGGAGATGGGTGGCGACATGAGCTCTTTCGAGGATGGAGTAGGCCGAGACGTCATCGTGACCTCGGTGGAGTGTCGCGAGCCTGTGGTCGCATCCGTCAGTGGTGGGTGGGACATGGAGAGGCGTGGCGATGTTCCCATGTCAAGGAAGCGTGCTGCGAGCTCGAAGGCCGCCGCCGAGCGAGAGGCGAAGCGGACGCGGTCACCGTAGCCTTCGGAGACATCGCTGGCATCGCCTTCCCCTTCTCCATGCATGGCGGGGCAGGATGGCCGATCGAAGGAGCGGGCTCGCACCCCCGCATCTTTGGGACCTACAATGGGGGGACGCCCCGCCAGCTGCTCCAGTGGGCGCGTCACAAGCCAGCGGTCGCGGCGGCTCACGGGCCGATCGGGAACCGGCCGTGTCGACTCCCCCCTCGGTCAATGTGAGAGGGCGTGGGTCATGACCCATGAGCGGTCCTCGTCTGGCAGGCTCGTTACCAGTGGGTTAGGGCTTCAGGGCCCTACCCCTTTTGTCTAGGTATGTACCCATGTTTCTTTTGATCTCATAGTTTGAGTTTTTCGAGCGCTACTGACCTGTACCTTTTTTACAGTGGCCAGATACTGACTGGATTGAGCATCGCCCCACCTCCCGTGCGGGAGGAGTGGAGACCCAGCCTGCAATGAGTCATGATGAGCAGCGGGGAAAGCAGGCTAGCAGTGGTGTGACCTTCCCCTCTAGGGGTTGTGCCCTCCTAGCTGGTCCCGGGCACAGCGGCAGCAGCAGCGGTGGTGATGGCGGCAATCCCGGTGGCCACGGCGGAGGCTGGGTTAGAGGTGACCCTCGCAATCCCTCCCACACCGGCTACAGTGGAAGAGAGGAGGGAGACTGAGCTCCCTGCCTCACCCAGTGGAGGGATGCACTGCACGCCCTCCTGGTTGGAGCTAGAGGTGTCAGGGGGCGACACTGCCAGGCCAGAGGCAGAACTTCCACCGGCGGGCCGTGGGGTCGAGGCAATGGAGATCCCCTCCCCCAGCGAGGCAGGTGCTAGGGTGGAGCCACCGGTGATCCTACCATCGTAGGAGCTGGCGGTGGTCCGGTTGTTGGCTAGGCCTTCCTACGGGGTGGAGGCGACCTGCGAGCTGGTGTGGCCCTACCCTAGCGACCCGAGGAAGGCTCAGTTCATCCTTCGGGATGAGGAGGAGGTGCAGCTCTGGGACTTACTTGGGGGGAGAGGACTCGCGATGGAGTCAGATCTCGCCCAAACCAAGGCGAGGCTCAAGGAGGCCTTGGAGCGGGTTGAGTCTGTCCATCAGGTAGTTATGGTCGATCTTCCCTGCATCGCAGAGGTAAGTTTTCTATGTTTTTAGCGTTCTTCCTTGACTCCTTGGTCTTTCGCTGGTTGTTTTAGTGTGTTTGCTTCTCGCTTTGCAGGGTTTAGAGGAAATGTCGAGCCACAAGTCTTGTTTCCTCCAGGAGGAACATGGTCGGATGGAGTGGGAAGCCATGATGTCATGGCGGGTTGCCGAGCTTGAGCGCCAGCTAGAGTTCACCCATCGTGAGTCCCAAGACCGGGTGGCCGAGGCGACAGCAGCGCGGGCAGTGGAACTGCTCATAGTGGAACGGGCGACTGCCATGGAGCGGGGACTCGATGCGGCAAAGGTCCACCAGGCGGAGACAGAGGAGGTGCTCCAGAAGTCCCTGGCGGAGACAAAGGTGGCACTCTAGAAGTCCCTAGAGGCTCTGGAGTCAGCGCGGAAGGCCCAGTCGGAGGTCGACTAGGAAGTGCTCGAGCTCCAGGGATAGGTGCTTGGGACGAAGGAGCCGAACGCTCGGCTGCGCGAGAAGGTGACTCGGTAGGAGGAAGGACTCTCCATCCTTGAGAACACTCGCCTAGGTATGTATCTGTTCTGCCTTTGGTTGATGCCTTAGTTTTTCCTTTCCCTTGCTTCTGAGCTTGTCGTCCTTCTTCCAAAACTGGGCGGAAGGGTTGGATCACTAGAGCGGGAGCTAGAGACAGCCAAGGCGACAATCGGTCGGAGTGTAGAGGCGCTGGCTAAGTCCCTTGAGGAGCGGTGTGCTCTCGAGGGGGAGCTCAACTAGATCCGCAATGTCGCCTAGGTCGTTGTCTTGGAGGTGTTTGGGTCGGTGCCAAGCACCAGCACGCCCGCCATCTAGCTAGCGGAGGTCCCGAACGAGGTTCGGGTGCTCATCTCCGACGGGATGTTCTACAGGACATTGGGGGTGCTGACCTCAGTGGCGACACACCACCCGGACCTAGACTTCACCGCCATCTATAGCGGTTATGCCGACAGCTAGAGCGAAGACACCATCCATGCGCTTGGGGAGAGCTTGATGACATGCGCACAGATGGTGGCCGAGCAAGTATCCGCGCAGTGGGTGATGGAGGCTTGCCGTGCGAGTGTGGCTGAAGGCGCGCGCCAGGAAGACATCATCCTGCCTGCGGATGGAGTGGAGGCTAGGTCAGAAGCAAGCGTCATCCCGCCTCCAACCGAACCGAACATCACCCCATCGGAGAGCGAGCAGCCCTTATCTTCGTCGGTCGCGCCATCAGCCGATGCCGCCGGGCGGCCATAATAGAATTTAGGGTAGAAATAGTCAGCAAATGTAAGGGATAAGTTCATGGGGGAGCCCCCATGTGAACAATTGTTCATATTAATGAATACATCAGTTTTGTTTTGTGATGGAATCACTTCTAAGGGGAAGCATGTCACATCCGTTCTTTGTTTTTATCCTAGCATAGCTCTGTTTTTTATCCTTTCTTTTCTGCACCCGCCCGTTTGACCCGTAGGCTGCAACCTTAAGAACCCAGGCGTGGCCTGAGAGGCTCAGCTGCTCATAACCGTAGGTCGTGGCGGGGTGTGATCAGTCGGGAGTTTAAAACAAAGTTATGTAGGGTAATTCAAGGAACGGACTACCCTTTCGTTCGGGCAAAAAGTTTTTACTATATGATAGCAAAAAAGAGAGGTGGTATCGCACCCTCGTGGAGCCCCCGAGCGACCCGGGCCGAAAGTGTTCAGGGTGGGGTACTTGTCAGAGCAAACGTTAAATGAAAGAAAGTGGTAAGACCAAACTTTTTAGGGGAAGAAATGACGTAACTGTTCGATGTTCCAAGTGTTGGTGAGAATGTTGCCGTTGTCATCCTTGAGTCGGTAGGTGCCCGGTCGGATCACTTCGGTCACCATATATGGTCCTTCCCATGGTGGAGAGAGCTTAAGTTTCTCCTTGGTTGATTGGGACCTTCGAAGCACGAGGTCTCCGACCTCGAGGATCCACCCTCTAATTTTTCTTTCATGGTACCTGCGGAGAGTTTGCTGGTAGCGAGCAGAACGGATGACGGTCATCTCGCGGGCCTCCTTGAGCAGGTCGACTGTGTCCTACTGAGCCTCAGCAGCTTGGTCATGGTCGAACACCTTCACTCTTAGGGCGCCATGGTCGAGGTCGGAGGGCAACACTGCTTTAGCTCCGTAGGCCAGGAAGAAGGGTGTGAACCCTGTGGATCGATTCGGGGTCATTCTCAGGCTCCAGAGGATCGCTGGGACCTCTACAACCCATCGCCCGGTGTACTTATTGAGTTGGTCGAAGATGCGTGGCTTGAGTCCTTAGAGGACCATGCCATTGGCCCGCTCGACCTGACCATTGGTACATGGATGTCGGACCGAGGCCCAGTCGATCCTAATACTGTATCCATCACAAAAGTCCAGGAACTTCTTGCCGGTGAAGTTAGTTCTGTGGTCAGTGATGATACAGTTTGGAACACCAAACTAGTAGATGATGTCAAGGAAGAACTTGACCACCTCTTCCAAATGAATGTTGGTGATGGGCTTTGCCTCTATCCACTTGGTGAATTTGTCCACTGCTATGAGCAGGTGAGTGAAGCTGCCTAAACCCTTTTTGAGTTGTCCTACCATGTCAAGGCTCCAGACCACGAATAGCCAGGTGATAGGGATGGTTTGAAGCTCCTGTGCCAGCAAATGAGTTTATCGAGTGTAGAACTGGCATCCCTCGCACCTGCGAATGACCTCCTTTGCATCTCGTAGCGCGGTGGGCCTATAAAAACCTTGGCGAAAGGCTTTTCCGACCAGCGACCTTGGGGCCACGTGATGTTCGTAGATTCTGGCATGGACCTCGAGGAGGAGCTGTTTCCCTTGGTTGGTAGGGACGCACTTCATGAGTACTCCTGATGGACTTCATTTTGTAAAGTTCGTTACCGAATGCGACGAACGTCTTGGCGTGTCGAGCGATCCATCGCGCTTCAGTCCTTTTGGGTGGGAAAACCTCCTCGAGGAGGTAGACAAGTAGCGGTGCTTGCCAGTCAGTTTGATCGAGTGCTACCACGGTGACGTTGGTGGGCGACGTCATCACGAAGGCCCACCGCCAGGTTGGCATCGGGGTGTGTCTGGATTGGACCATCCAGGATGTGGGCAGACGGCTCATGAAGGTCATTGATGATGACCCCATCCAGAGATGGAAGCTGCCTGGCGGCCAATTTTGCGAGAAAATCGGCGGCATCGTTGTCCTTTCGAGGGACATGATGTAGTTTGATCCCCTGGAATTTGTCCTCGAGCTTGCGCACCTCCTGGCAGTATGCTGCCATGAGGGGGCTTTTGCAAGAGGACTCCTTCATGACTTGGTTGATGACCAACTCCGAGTCGCCACGGACGTAGAGCCGCATAGCGCCGAGCTCGATGGCAATGCGCAGTCCATTGATGAGGGCCTCATATTCCACGGCATTGTTTGAGGCCAAAAAGTGGAGGTAGATCATGTAGCAGAGCCTACTCCCGTCCAGGGAGATCAGAACCACTCCAGCCCCCGAGCCAGGTGCCATTATGGACCCATCGAAGTACATCATCCAGTACTCGTGGGTGATGTCTGGGGTCGGTAGCTGGACCTCCATCCATTCGGTGACAAAATCCACGAGAGCTTGAGACTTAATAGCGGTGCGGGGGATATACCTGATGTCGTGGCCCATTAGTTTGAGTGCCCACTTGGAGATCTACCCATGGCATCGTGGTTGCGGACGATGTCTCCCAGTGGGTATGAAGTGACGACCAGGACTTCATGGTCGGTGAAGTAGGGAAGGAGCTTTCGGGTTGCCATCAGCATGACATATAGAAGTTTCTGCACCTAGGGGTACCAAACCTTGGCGTTGGTGAGTACCTCCCCGACGAAGTATACGGGTCGTTGGACCTTAAGGTGGTGTCCCGGCTCCTCCCTTTCGACGACTAGGGCAGCGCTGACCACGTGGTTGCTTGCCGCGACATAGAGGAGGAGGGGTTCTCCCTGTTTGGGAGGGATGAGAATTGGTGTCGATGTCAGTGATGCTTTGAGGCTCTCCAAAGCCTGCTGTGCTTCCTCAGTCTAGATGAACACGTCCGTCTTTTTTAGAAGCTTGTAGAGAGGTATCCCCCACTCGCCTAGCCAGGAGATAAACTGGCTTAGGGCGGCCAAACAGCCGGTGAGCCTTTATACGCCCTTGACATTGCGTATAGGGCCCATATTGGAGATGGCCATGATTTTTTTGGGTTTGGCCTCAATGTCGCGTTCGGACATGATGTATCCAAGCAGCTTACCCTTTGGAACCCCGAAAACACACTTTTTGGGATTCAAGTTGATGTTGAACCTTCGAAGGTTCGTGAACGTTGCGGCCAAGTTTGTGATCAGGTCACAAGCTTGAGCCGTTTTGACCACTATGTCATCAACATAGACGGCGATTGTTGGTTTTGGCCGCTTGACTTGGTCAGGCTAGTCGAGCGGGTCGATTTGATCGGTGAAGCATTGCTGCATGCACCGTTGATAGTTGGCGCCAGCGTTCTTCAGACCGAAAGGCATGGTTACATAATAGTACAAACCATACAGGGTGATGAATGAGGTTGCGAGCTGGTTGGACTCTTTCATCGTGATCTGGTGATAGCCTGAGTAGGCATCCAGAAAGGAGAGGATTTCGCATCCTGAGGTGGAGTCAACTATCTGGTCTATGTGTGGCAAAGGAAAATGGTCCTTTGGGCACGCCTTGTTGAGGCTAGTATAATCAACGCACATTCTCCATTTCCCTATCTTCTTTTTAACAAGAACAGGATTGGCAAGCCAGCCAGAGTGGTATACCTCCTTGATGAATCCGGCTGCCAGAAGTTTGGCGACCTCCTCGCCTATGGCCATGTGCCTCTCATTGTCAAAGCGACGCATGCGTTGCTTGGCAGGCTTTGAGCCTAGGACCAAGCATAATGCGTGCTTGGCGACCTCCCATGGTATGCCTGGCATGTTAGAAGGTTTCCATGTGAAGACATCATGATTGGCATATAGAAAGTCGACAAGCTCGCATTCCTATTTGGCCGGGAGCTGGGTCTCAATCCGCGTCGTCTTGGTTGGGTCGGTGGGGTCAATCCCTACTGCCTTAGTTTCCTCGAGTGGGTGGAAGGCAATTGAGGAGGTTGGCTTGTTGCAGTCCGGGACTGCTAGGGTAGACAACTCCCCGAGATGAGGGAGCTCGGATGAGTTGATGACGGCAGTGGTGAGCTCGTAATGCTCGCGGTCGCATGTGTAGGCGTGTGAAAAGGTGCTACCCATAGTGATGACGCCGTTCGGTGTTGGCATCTTCAACTTGAGGTAGGTGTAGTTGGGGATCGCCTTGAACTTGGCATAGCATGGCCACCCCAAGATGGCATGGTAAGACCCCGAGAGGTCCACCACCTCGAAGGTAAGGACCTATGAGCGGAAGTTGGCTCGGTCGCCAAATGTGACGGGCAGGTCGATCTGCCCGAGTGGGTACGCCTGCATCCCCGGGATCATGCCGTGGAAGGGAGAGCTCACTAGGTGGAGCTCTGACCGGGTGATGTGCATGGCGTCGAGGGTGTCGATGTAGAGGATGTTGAGGCCGCTGCCTCCGTCCATCAGCACCTTGCTGAGGCGCTTCTTGCGGATGATGGGGTCGATAATGAATGGGTAGCGACCTGGTCTGGCGACATGGGAAGGATGGTCCCTCTGATCAAAAGTGATCAAAGATTCTGACCAGCTGAGGAAGGAGGGGACAGCTGTTTCAGCGATGCATGCTTCTCTGTAGTGCACCTTGTGCTGGCGCTTGGAGTAGACGGCATCAGACCCCAAAAATATCATGAGGCATTCCTCGGGATTAGGAAAACCATCCCCATCCATGCCCACCGTGCCTCCTTTCTTGGCCGCTGCCTCCTTGCCCTTTCCCTCTTTCGGCCCGCCGACCTATCGTAGAAAGCACTTAAGGAGTTCGCAATCCTGGTAAAGGTGTTTGACGGGGTAGGCGTGGTTGGTGCATGGACTCTCCATGAGCTTGTCGAAGTGGTCAGGTAGGCCCTACTAGGGCTGCTTGCCCACGCGATCAGCCACGGCGACCAACACGGAGTTGGCCGGTCGGCGCTGATCCTTCTTGTTCTTTTTACCCCTCTATATGGAGGGGCCCTCGTCTTAGTCCTCACGCTTGGCATTGCCCTTGTCTTGGCCTCCGTTAAAGACCACTTTGACTACCTCCTCATTGGAAGCATGGTTCATGGTGACGTCGAGCAGGTCGTGGGTGGTCCAGGGCTTTAGAAAGCCAAGCTTGTGAATCAAAGACTCACAGGTTGTCCTAGAGAGAAACGTGCTGATGATGTCTGTGTCAACAACATCAGGAACGGAGTTGCATTGTTTTGAGAACCTATGGATGTAATCCCGTAGGGACTCATTGGGCTCCTACTAGCAGCTCTTGAGGTCCTAGGAATTCCTAGGATGGACATAGATCCCCTGGAAATTCCTGAAGAAGATCCTCTTGAGATCCGCCCAGTTGCGAATGCTGTCATGCGGGAGGAATTCGAGCCATGCTTGAACATGTTCCCCCACGCAGATGGGGAGGTACTGAATGATGAAGTGGTCATCATCCACTCCCCCGGCTCGACAGGCGAGACAGAAGTCTTCGAGCCATATACTGGGATTCGTCTCCCCGGTATATTTGGTGACGTTGGTAGGCAGTCGGAAGCGCTGTGGGAACGGCGCTCTCTGGATGCAATGGCCAAAGGCCCGTGGTCTCGGGCCATCTAGGCTGGTACTCTAGTCGTCTGGATGGCGACCATGCCTGGGGTGCGTTTCTCTGCTCCCCTCGATGGTCCGGCCGGGGCCCATACCGCCCGCTCTTACCGCCGCATGATGGACGTCATCATCATGCTGGGCCTGACGCTGGTTGTTGATGACGCTGTGAGCGTCTCGGTTCGACCCGAGGTGTTCGATCACAGGTGGTTGGTGTGGACCGGGCACCGGGTCAGGCCGTGGTGCAGATGCGGCCTCCTGTTCCACACCTAACGGCTGTAGTGGTGAGCAGATGGAGCGATTCGACTGGTGTAGCCCCATGCCCCTAGTGGGGAGAGAGGCCACGAGTCGGTGTCGAGACGCGGAGCTCTCCGCCTATTGAACGGCGGTGGTTTTCACCAGCGCCCGGAGGTTCTGGTGGATCGCCTGCTCCTGGGGGTTGACAGGCTCTGGAAGGCCGTGCAGAAGCATCGCCGCAGCAGCGATGTTCTGGCCAGCCCGAGTGAACTATGGGGGATTGTTCCTCCCGTCCATGTTGTTGTGCTGGACCTGACAGGCGTGACCTCGGGCGCTGCTCGACGAGTTACACGCGCGTGGCACAGCGTGCTGCCCCGAGCGCTCCAGCGCATGTGGCAGCTGGTCCTGCTGCCTTTGTCATAGCTCCTCTCCGTGCTCCTACGCACATGCGAGGGCCTCCGCACGAGGGTCTAGAGGGGTGTCGGTCTATAGAGACTTCGGTACCACCGGCGGCTATCCCAGAGCGTCCGCCATAGCATACTCCCAGGACAGAGGGAGGCTAGGTGCCATGACGTCACCGATGCTGGAGTCGTCGCTCTCAACCTCGTCATCCATGAGGTTGTTTAAAGAGGCGGAAGCGTAGCCCGCCATCCCTACGAATTCAGATGTGAGAGGGGGCGGCGTCAGCATCTTTCAGAGCCCCCATGCGTATGCGTCCGCGAGGGACGTGAGGCCGTAGGGGAACCAGTTGCATGGCAGTTGCGGCGGGGACAACGGGGTCCCTCTAGAGAGTCGGCGGAAGATAGTAATAGCGAGTAAAGAACAATATGTACGTTACTCACAGTGGGGTTTGAGCCCAGCGTAGGCTCAGAGCGAAGCATAGGTGCCTCGTCGTTGAGGTCGCCGGGTGTCTTTTAGCTGATGGAGGGCGCTCCTCCTCCGACCGGTGCTAGGACAAGTGCCTCCTCGTGAAGGCAAAGCACGCCGAGCTGGTCGGCGATGAAGTCTAAGCTTCCGAAGAGGAAGGTCTAGGATGGCTCAAAGACGGGAGGAACCCACATCCCAACAGGTGGGAGCGTGGGAAACTCCAGCGAGCTGAAGCGAGTCATATTGCTTGAGCCAACCATGCCGAAGATGGCGGAAAGATGGGCCATCTGTTGACCAAAAGCGTGAACGTACGGCGTCCTCCCCACGAACGGCGCCAACTGTTGGTGCGAAAAGTGACCAACTAGTAAATATTTTTCATTTTGCCGTATGTTGTGATCGGATGTGGCCTAGCACTCAATGACACAGGGTTTATACTGGTTCAAGCAATGTGCCCTATGTCCAGTTTGAGTCGGTTGATGACTTTATTCCTGAGCCCAAGTGCTGGAAGTTTGCTGTGGGGTTACAAACGAATAGGAGTAAGATGGGGGGCATCAGAGGTCTGGTCAGACTCTAGACCAAAGGGCCGAGAGTGACGGGAGCTCCTACGTGCGCTAAGTCTTGGAACGGGCGCTCTGTGTAGCTTTAGAAAGTCTAAAGCTTAGTAGGGAGTGAGTCAGAATGATCCGTCTATTGTTCATTGAATAGATCGTCGATCATCTGTCTTTCATTGGGAGAGAACGCATCCCCTTTTATAGATGAAGGGGACGACCTTACAAGTGAGAGAGAGAGAGTGTGCGCTACCTAGTCTTATTGCCCACGCCGTTGGGTACAAGGTGGTTTGTCGGAGCCCACAATATTGTTCGTTGTTCTGACATGTCTAGAAGGTTATAAAGTACCCTTCCAACATGACCTGACAGTACTGTCCTATAGGTGTGTAGGGTAGGGTCCTTGGTATTGCGGTTGACTTGAGCACCCTATCTTACTTGCTCCGCCTGATTCTTTGGGTCCCTAGCGAGCGGGCGTCCCCGTTCGGTCATTTCCCAGTTGGCTTTGACCGCGCCGGTCGGAGAAGAGCTGTAAGTAGAGGTTCGATGTAGTCTTGGTCGGAGAAGAGGGTCGGAGTCAGAAGCGAGCGTCGTTCCTTCCTTGGCTAGGCCTTCCGGTCAGAGAGGCGGGACAGAGGCGGAGGTGGGCGTCGTTCCTTCCTTGGCTAGGCCTTCCGGTCGGAGAGGCGGGTCGAAGTCAGAAGCGAGCGTCGTCCCCTCCTTGGCCTGGCCTTCCGGTCGGAGACTGTATCGCTCTTCCAGCCTGTCGTTAGGTATCTAGGCCGGCCAAGGAGTTGCGCGTCGTCCGCAACGTCATCTGCTAGGCCGAGCTTTTTGCTGGGAAGCAGGCCCATTAGGGACCCCGGGTTTATGAACCCGACATATTGTTGCTTAAGTCAATATATGGCTTAAAGCAGTTAAGTTGAATTTGGTACAATCGACTTTGTGTGTATTCCTTAAACTAAAGGGATACAAAATTGATTACACGTGGGTGTTCATTTTGAAGTCCTTGATTGGATTTCATAGTGTCATATGATGGTCAATAATCTTGACATCATTGGTGATGAGCACCTGTTAATAGTACATGGTAATCTAAAGACGGAGTTTGAGATTGAAGATATGGACTAAACCAAAATTTCATTTTGTGTTTATGATACAAGCATCTTCTCTTAGAATTTTGTACAAAAGCTATCTATATCCAGATCATATTGAATGAGTCAATATGAAGGTATCCTATGGTTCTTCTACCTCTAGAAAGAGGAAGATTGTTTTATGCTATAGTGATTGAGATGAGATATTGGGACATGTGGTCCATTATCTCCGTGCTATTGATGCGCTAATATATCTTGCAAAAGTACCCGGTCGGATATTGTTTTTGCAATGATTTGCTATCTAGAAACAGTGCTACTCCTACCAAATGTTGGTAGATTGGAGTTAAAAATATCTTTTGGTATCTCAATAACAAGTGATCTTGGTGTGTTCGAACCCATGATCCGGTTGGATATAATGATTTTGGTTATCTAGAAGATCCCCAAATTCTAGATCATTGAAAGGCTTAATGTACTTGTGGAAAGACCATTTTGTGGAAGTCTTTAAATAGACACTAATGGTTACTTCCATCAATTATTCTGATATTGTATTTTACAAGACTTCACATGAATGTGTATAGTTGACAGAATGATATATCGCATACTAAAGTTATGTGGTGTTGATTCTATTGAATCAATGGTCATTATCTATAAAGGTAATGTAGCTTGTGTTGTGTTGATGGAGACAAGTTATACTTAGTGCAATATTTTTGCATCAAGATGGTTCAGTTCCATAGGTAATATGGGCATATGAACATTTACAAACTAAGTATTGTGATAATCTTGAAGAGATATTCACATAGTCTACCATACTCCACATTTCTTATGTGTTGTTTGCATTGGTATGAATTTACTTTGAGATTTGCAAGTATTAGGGGGAGAGTCTATCTGATTAATAACTTGTTGCAAACATCATATTGCACTTTTTTCTTTTTATGAGTTTTTCCCTTGAGGTTTCTCATATAAAGTTTTTAATGAGGCAATATCAACACAAGGTTATGTCGTATCATCCATTTTCCCCATAGGGGTTTTTGGAGGGTGATACTGTGACATAAGATGCATTGTACTCTTTTCTTTATGTGAGTTTGCCTTTGAGGTTTCCCATATAAAGTTTTTGACAAGGCAATGCCAACATAAAGTTATATACTTGTCACATATTTTTCCCCACTAGGTTTTTTGAAAGATGATATTTGAAGCATATTGACCCTATGGTCAAGGTGTTTTTAGACTAAGGCTTTGGGTTCATCTCAAAGGGTCTAATAACATTGGTGATTGTATATCATGGTGTTTCTTCTTATTTTCCCACTAGGTTTTAAGGAGTTTTGCCTGGTATACCGGTATTACTTTGGTTTGTCCCACAGGGTTTTCCAAAGATTTATAATGATGCACAATGGATGAACAGTGAAGCATACAAGGGGCTAATTGATCAAGACGGAGTGTTGAGAATTATTATTTAATGATCAATTAGGGATTAATCCCAAAGGGTGCCTTTTCACCCTCTCTCTCACTTGTAACTCCCTATCTGGGCTCCTATATATATATATATATATATATATATATATATATATATATATATATATATATATATATATATACATCATTGTTTAATGGAATACAAGAGAATCATTTTGCATCACTCGTTTTCTCTCGCTCTCTACTTCTAACAAAACTTATATTCAGTGCCTTATGTTTATAATAATCTCTTCCCATTTTATTTCAGGGTATTATTACCTGATCAGCACTGCCGCATACCACTTCAGTTAAAATTTCTGAATTCAAGCAAGAATGATAAATACTCAAAACATAAAATAGAAGCACCAGGTATGACCTTCACCGACTGAAAAAATAAAAATTTTCACTACTACAGTAATCTTAATGCAGGCGAGCGTTTTGGATTAATGCAAACGGGCAAAGCGTCCACCTTCGCCAAAACACATGCGTTAACGCGGCTTTACAAAGACAGACGCTTTGCCTACGTGTGTTAATACCATTAACGCACATTAATAACCATTAACGGAGGCAGGCAATTTAAGTCACCCGAGGCGGCAGCGCTAAGACGCCCACCTCCACTAATGGATTAATGGAGGCGGCCCGTTTTGATATGCCCGTCTCCATTAATTATTTTCCATTTAAAAAAAATCCCGCCATTTTATTTGAATTTGAATTCGAATTCTATTTTCACAATTTAAACACAGACAATATATACTGAGAACGCAGAAAATACGCATGCAGAGAACACACATATATACATATATCACATTCATGTATCGTCATTATCGTAGCACGAACAATGCAAGTTACATATCTCATATACATATGAAACTAAGACTTCTAATGTTTTATAGTCCGCTACATTCTAATCAAAACCTCCGCCATCTTGTAATCCTCTAAGTGTAGCTGGTCCTAGTTTCTGATATTTTCGTACTTCTCATTTCATGCTAGTTCGCTCTCGTGGTTGAAGAATTTTCCCCTTCGATGCACACATTTGTGCATGACGAATCCACATATGTCCGCTACGGTTCTCGTTATATTCTGCTAGGTGACCCGTTCCTTTTGCCACCAGTCTTGTGCATTCTGTAGCTGCTTGTAGCTGATGCTAAATTTGCCGGACTCTCTGAGGTAATCGCAAGTGTAGAGTCCACATAATAGTGACCCTAGAGGTTGTTTGGAGCACTGCACGATACATAATACATAATCGAATGGATTCAACCCATCGATACTCAGCGCCAAGTGTTGTACGAGCTGCTGAGGTCACCGAACGGATTCATCTTGTCGGTACTTAGCGCGAACCTAACATTCCTTGGCTCATTGCCAAACTCCGGGAACATGGTGTCTAAATGCTTCCACTGCCGGGCATCGGCAGGGTGTCACAGCTTGCCATCGTCCTTTTTGCGATCACCATATGCATGCCAGGACATCAGCTGGGCATCCTCGGGGTTCCCGGGTGTACAACGCAGGCGATCGATCATAGCTAGGTACCACATCAATAGGGCAGGAATTTTCCTCTACATGTAACCTTCTTCCTCCTCCTCATGAGACGATATCTGCTTCGCACTACTCTTCTTGGCCGCCTTCTTCTTTGGCCCACCCGAGGGTCCCTCATCGTTCGCATCCACGCGGCACCCGACATTTCTCTTGTATCGACTAGCGCCTCGGTGCGGACAGCTCTCCAAGCTCGCATACTGGGTGCCCCGATACAGGATATAGTGGTTAGGGCAAGCATGGATCTTTTGAAGATTCAGTGTCACTGACCAGATCAGCTTCTTTGCCCGATAAGTATTGGCGGGCACTTTGTTATCCTTTGGAAGCATGGAACCAATGATACGTAACAGCTCGTTGAAGCTAGTGTCGGACTAGCCAAAACGAGCCTTCAACATCAGCATCTATAGATCAAAATGCAGCGCCATCCATTGCTTCGGACAGTCCTTATAGAGCGGATCCTTTGCCGCCTGCTTCATCTCTTTGAAATTCTCTAGCCACCTTGGGCTCCCAAATAGAAAGTCATCATTATCGAGGCGGTTAAAAAGCTCCGCATCCTCGGGGTCCACCAAGGCCGGCTCACCACAATCCTCATCATCACTATCATCCCCGTCGTCGGCCATGTCTTGGACAAAATCATCCATCATGATGAAATCAGCATTCTCGCCAGCAACGTCGTGCCCGACTGATGATGATGAGGGTCCTCCTCCATGGTCTGCATTCACCGTCGACGATGTCGAGTTCCTCCAGATGCACCGCCACTCGCATCTACTTCACCGTGAAACCTCCAGACCGTGTATTCCTCGATGAAACCCCACTTGATCAAGTGAGATTGCACCTCGCCACCTTCTAGGACAGGCTTGTTCTTGCAGTGAACTAGATCGCATGGATCCTCCAAAACATGAACTGGATCGCGCCACCCGGGAGCACAGTACTCCACTGCCCTATACCATCCCAGATGGTATTGTAGGGTGGGTACACGCTACTCCCGCCATCTCTCCACTCCCAGTGTGCGTTATCAATTCGCATAATGGAATAGCCAAGGTACTCAGGTTTACCGAGGGCATGCAATTAAGTACTTTCAATCTTGATTAGCAGGTCTACAATGGTATGGTCCTCAACCGACACAGGCGGAGCACTACACCGAGACTCCATTCTCAATGCAAGCTAACCCGCCCGGTCTCATATTAACCATGTATCATATTCCATTAATTTATTTCTGAGAAAGAGTACCGGCTCGAATGATGAACTCATCATCCGACATCTAGGAACTAAGCATGGCTAAGCATCAACTAGCCTATAACTATTAAAGGGTACCAAGGAAAGGAATTGGAATATCAAGGTAAGTCATGCAGCAACTGGTATTCAACCAATTCCTATTTACTTAATGCACATAATATAGGACTCATGTAATAAAAGTATTTGTAAACAAGGAAAGGTTGTATACTCCGAGGCTTGCCTTGGTTAATAGAAAAGTTAGGCTCCTCAGATGAACCACAGATGTCAAACCCAACCTCCACTGGTGAATACTCCTCCTCTAGAACTTGATCAATGGTCACTTCCTCACTTTTGTTCTCTACACGTAATAAAGGATGCATGCTTGACATTATGATAATAAACATGATGCATGAAAGATGCATACAAGAGCATGGATGAACTCAAACAGGATTAACAAACTTGAGTACAACTTTTCTTCACGGTACAGTTGCACCACTAGGGTTCATTAAATAGTGTTTAATTTATCTCTCAAAGCAAGTCATTATTTGTTATTCGAAAGATATTGATCATCCAAGGAACAATAGATGTTTTGGTGTTCCAGTGACTTCATTCATTAGTTAAAAGTCACCAAAATCAGTTACTCATTTTTCTACCTCATTTTAGTATTTATTTAATCATGAAAAAAGTATTTAAACACATTTAAATTAGATGGACAAGCTAGGATTATCAAAACAGTCTCAAACTTTTTGTGGAGACATGTATTAACACATGAAATTTACACAAAAAGTTTCATAATTAAAGGATTATTATTTTGACCTACAAAAATCATACATATAGCATTTTTCTATTAAAAGATTGAATTTTTAAGCATAGCAAAGCTACACAAAATTTTTCATATTTTTATCACACTTCTATAATTATTTATGAATTAAACAAGAAACTGCACTATGCAAAAATCCCTTTTTCACTCAGCCCCAGCCAGCCACAATCACTGACCAGCGGGGCCCGGTCCACAGCACAGCGTGGCCGCGCTGACCATGGCTCCCGACCGTTTGACTGGCGGGTTCTCGCCGTCGGCGAGCTCGCCGGCGACGAGGTCATGTTACACCCGATTTTAAGGATAAAATGGGATGCAAAATTTTATGTGCACCTAGAGATCGGTCACACACATAAGCCGACAAATTATAAATAGTATCATCACAAGTGTTTAATACATCACGAATAATAAGACAGAGTCTTCACATAAATATAGCGGAAGTATAAAGATAAGTCTCTCACGGAAGCTCCATATCACAGGGACATCAACTGGTTGACCACAAGTCTAGTAATCCTTAGGAAAGCCGTCATTACCATAGCCATCTGTTACCCATCCAGGATTTTTATCCAAATAATGAAAATAAACAAGCGTAAGTACATATTGTACTCAACAAGTGTAACATGGGGTTCATGAGGCTCAAAAGGCTTGACACAGGTTTAACAACATTCAGCTTTTAGTTGTCACAATTTTAGCACAAGAGTAGCAACAAGTTGTTTCAATCCCAAAGTAAAACACATGATCACTATAAACAGCAATAATGAATAGCATAAATGGATAATTCTTAGTGATCATCTATTCCATAAGGGTTCCAAGGCCGCTCATGACCGTGACCATGGCTGATATACCAGTTTTACACTCTATAGAGGTTGTACACTTTCACTATGAGTCGTGATACCCATATGCCCGGGTTAATTACTCCTAAAACACTTTCAAGGCGAGCAGGCAGAGGTCACTATGAAGCCTTTCAAAGGTTCGTCTAACAAGTTAGGGCCATTAGATTCACTCGACAAACAGATGTAGAGCCCTCCTTCCCGATGGCACAATGATGCACAGCCTATACACATAGGGACAGAAGCCGCACTATACCCGATTCGTCAAGCCATTCTTATTCCAATAAAGGTAATCACTAACAAACTAGAAAAGGTCCTCATACTGAGCTAAAGTCAGAGCCATGTAGCCCTCAAAGCTGTACTGTAAGTCTTGTATGGTCACTTACAGTTAAGTCCTTTGGGAGAGAATCTGAAGCGTTTAGAAAGTAGCTAAACACTCTAGCCCCCTGTTTCCAAGTTGCTAAAAAGTCATGTTTTAATGTTTATTGCATATACCATTAGTCAAGTTACAAGATCATGGTTTAATTGAGCACTAGCAAAGCTACCCAATGCATATCTCATAGGAGACAAGGTATAAGTTCAATTTCTAGGGAATCCCTATAAAGGTGACACATGCAACATGAATTAAATATATTAAAGTTATAGGAAACAAGGATAATCGCATGCTATACTTGCCTTGAACAAAGTGCTCCTGCTGATCCTGTTCGTCAAAGTAATACTCTTGGTCACCCAAGAATTGCTCACCGTCTATACTCGATAACCACAGCAACATACAAGCATCCAGAAGCAATCATGCATAGCAAACAAAAGCTATAGATTAGAATAGTACACCAACAACATAAAATCAAGATGAAAAGTTTGTAAAACGAATCTACGTCTCACTACGAACACACAGACGCGAAGATCACAAAAATTGGAGCTAAAACGAAGAAGTTATGTATTCAACAAGATTTCCTTTAGTAAAATAAAAGATTAAATCTAACCTTGAAATTTAAAAGTTGAAAACATACCTAACAGTAGTATGAACATGAAGATTATGGAATTACGAACCTAACGCAAGTTGAACGGATCAAATCAGAGTTAAAACGAAGATTTTATGGCCTACAGAAGGTAGTGGCAGTTCTGTAAACAGATGAAACTTAATTTTCAAATTTAAATAAATAAAATTAGATTTTAAACCGAGCCAAGGACTGCGGGCATGAAAACGAAGAAACACAGGGCTCTTTAGAATAAATGCAAGGACAGCGGGTTGAGATCCTAATAATTATAAGGGCCTTTTTGCAAAATGATAGGCGAAAGGGTATCTTAAGATCTGGATCGTTGGATCGAAATCGGACGGCTCAGATTAGACGGGAGGGAGACGGGGTCGCTGGAGCGGCGCTCTCACAGCGGCACCATTGACGGCAGCAACTTGACCTCGCCGGAGTTGTCGGTTTCGACGTTCCAACCACCGTTTGTCTAAGGAAGAGGTCGGGAAGCAATAGAAGCTCAATGCGAACTCAATGGAGGGTTCGGTTGGGGTTGCGGCGGCGCGAAAATGACGCGGTGCACGCGGTAGCGGCCTGGGTCCATCGGCAGCACTTTGGTGGTGCAGGTAAGAGAATAGAGTGCAAGGGACAAAACAAGAGAAGCACCCAGGGTTTCCTTACCTTCTCGCGGAGCTCGAAGTTGCGGTCTCAACGGCGGAGGAGCGGCGAATCGGCAAATTCGACAGCGACGGCTCGCTTCAAGGGCTGCGGCGGCACGGCAGAGAACTCTATGCGAGGCGGCTGTGTTGGGGCAAGATAGGAAGGTGGCGGTGCGAGCTCAGGCACTTTTTATGGGGCGGCTTTGGAGGAGACGGACTCGACGGCGACGGTAGTGTCCGTGCCAGACACACGCGGGAGGAAGAGGAAGACCCTGACATGTGGGCCCAAGCTGTCAGCAGGAGAGAAATGGCGCGGGCGTGCTGCCGAGCAGGCCACGAGCGAAGCTGGGCCGAGAGAGAGCTAGGCCTGCGGGAAGCGGGGAGCGGAGCTGGGCCACGGGAACGGAAGCCTGCCTACGAGTGGGGAAACAGACCGTGCGGGGAGAACCAGGCTGAGCTAGGCCAGAATCGGAGAGAGGGAGAAGAAAATTAAATTCCCTTTTCTATTTTCTTAAACACAATTTCGAATCCAATTTCAAATCAAATTCAAATTCTTTTGCAAATTTCAATCAAACCAAAGCATCACAAAATAAATTTGCATCAGCATGAGTGCATAAACATGTATGTAGACCTTATATTTGATTTTATTTTTAACAAAGTTATTATTTTCCTAAATTTAAATGCTCACAAAATGCATAATTATATCATTTCCTCCTATTTTAAAACCATGCAAATTTTAGGGTGTTACAATTCTACCCCTTTAAAATGAATCCCGTCCTCGAGATTCAGATGATGCTTACTCAAAAAGCTACGGGTATGTTTTCCTTAGATCCTCTTCTCTTTCCCAAGTAGCCTCATCTTCTGTATACCGATTCCACTGAACCTTACACATCTTTATAACCCGGCTCCTTGTAACCCTTTTTGCTGTCTCCAAAACCTTTACTAGAAACTCCTCATAAGTGAGATCTTCCTTAACTATAAGTTCCTCCAACGGTATCTGCTCCTCAGGTACACGCAAACACTTCTTTAATTGAGACACATGGAACACATCGTGTACACCTAACAAACTCTCAGGCAATTCCAACTGATAAGCTACTTCTCCACGTCTCTCTAAAATCTTGAAAGGCCCAACATACCTTGGTGCTAACTTTCCTTTCATGTTAAATCTCCTCACACTCCTCATTGGTGATACTTTTAAGTAAATATAATCCCCTATTTCAAAAACCAATTCTCTCCTCCGAGTGTCAGCATAACTCTTCTGTCGAGACTGCGCCACTCTCAAGTTATCTCTAATCATCCTTACTTGCTCTTCTGGGTCTCTTAAAACATCTGGTCCAAACACTTGAGTTTCTCCTGTTTGATTCCAAAACAACGGGGTTCTACATTTTCGTCCATACAAAGCTTCAAAAGGTGTCATATTGAGACTCTTCTGATAACTATTGTTGTACGAGAACTCTGCATAAGGTAAACTCTTGTCCCAACTTGTACCATACTGCAATGCACAAGCTCTCAACATGTCCTCTAATATCTGATTAATCCTCTCAATTTGTCCATCTGTCTGAGGATGATACGCTGTACTAAAATTCAACTTTGTTCCCAACGAGCTATGTACTTGCTGCCAAAAATGAGATATAAATTGAGTACCCCGATCAGACACAATTTTCTTGGGACCAATACTTCTCTTTTAGATCCAAGTACATCTTGGTACTTCCGGGATGAATAGAGTAAGCAGACTCATGTGCCTCATGAAGAATCGCATCTCGTATAGCCTTATTCTCACGCATACATAGTCTTTTCCCAAACCACAAAGTTCCATTATCATCCATATGGAATCCTGGTGCCTTGCCAATCACTATGTTCTCCGCTATCTCTTTCAACTTCGCATCCTATAACTGGCCCTTACGTATTTCTTGCTCCAGCGTAGGTTCTATCACCAACTCCACTGCATTAGTGACAAAGCACAAGTTTAGTTACTCAAATTCAGCACACAACTCACTTGACATAGCTGCTACTTGCACCTCCTTGGCATAACTCTTCCTGCTAAGAGCATCGGCAACAACATTCACCTTTCCAGGACGATAGTGTACCTCTAGATCATAATCTTTAATCAACTCCAACCATTGACGCTGTCTCATATTCAGATCCATCTGAGTGAAAATATACTTTAGACTCTTATGATCAGTATAGATATCACTCTTATGTCTGATAAGATAGTGCCTCCATATTTTTAGAGCATAAACCACTGCTGCTAATTCTAAATCATGAGTAGGATAGTTTAGCTCATGCTTTCTCAACTATCGGGATGCATAGGCCACTACTCTTCCTTCTTGCATAAGAACACATCCGAGACCTTGACGAGATGCGTCGCAATAGATAGAAAAGTTCTTGCTCAAATTTAGCAAAACCAACACTAGTGTTGTAGTCAATCTTTTCTTCAATTCCTCAAAGTTAACCTGGCACTTCTTGGACCACACAAACTTAGCATTTTTCTCCAACAGAGCTATCATAGGCTTGGCAAGTTTAGAAAACCCCTCTATGAACCTCCTGTAGTATCCAGCCAATCCCAAGAAACTATGAATCTCTCCCACATCGGTTGGTGGTTAACTATTCAACACATCTATCACCTTGCTTGGATCTACTGCTTTCCATCATTAGAAACAACATGGCCTAGGAAAGAAACTTCCTTCAACCAAAACTCACACTTGCTGCACTTAGCATACAACTTGTGTTCTCGGAGCTTTTGCAAAACCAACCTTAGATGTTCAGCGTGCTCTTCTTCCATTTTGGAGAATATCAATATATCATCGATAAATATGACCACAAACTTATCTAAAAACTCCATCAACACCTTATTCATCAAGTACATAAAGTATGCAGGTGCATTGGTCAAACAAATTAAAGGACATAACGGTGTATTCATACAAACCATACCTTGTGGTAAAATCCATCTTGGGTATGTCAGTTTCGTGAATCTTCAGTTGATGATAACCAGAACAAAGATCAATCTTAGAGAAAACACAGGCACCTCTCAACTGATCAAACAAGTCATCAATTTTAGGTAGTGGGTACTTGTTCTTGATAGTAACCTCATTTAGTGACCGATAATCAACACACATTCTCTAGGTACCATCCTTCTTGTCTACAAATATAACCGGTGCTCCCCAAGGTGATGAACTAGGATGAATGAAATCTTTCTCCTGTAACTCCTTTATTTGTTTCTTAAGTTTCTCTAGTTCATTAACCCCCATTCTATATGGACGCTGCAGTTCTAGGTAATAATTCAATAATAAACTCAATGTCACGGTCAGGTGGCATACCTGGCAAGTCATCGGGAAACACATCTAGAAACTCATCCACTACTGGGTCCTCCTTGTGGACGCGATCATCAAGCTAGTTCACTATGGCTGTCGGTTGCTTCTGCACTACAACATCAACACTGATTCTAACCCCATTCGGTGCGGTCACAAAAACTACCTTCTCTTGATACTGAATTACTGCTTGTTGTTGCATCATCCAATCCATACCCAGAATCACATCAATACTAGATGTTCTTAGCACAATGGGGGTCACTTTGAACTCTACCCCCCTTAAGGATAGACTAGTCGGAAGACAACGATAAGAAGCGTGCATACTACCTCCTGGTGAATTTACTAATATGGGATTTTGCATGGCACATAAGGGTATGCTATGCGTTCTAACAAATGCTTGTGATATGAAAGAATGCGAAGCTTCAGAATAAAAAAGAACAGTGGCAGGAGTGGAATTGACATCGAACGTACCGAGCATGACTTCTGGTTCCGCAAGCGCCGTCTCTGTAGACACATGATTCACCTTTCTTGTGTTGGGTGCTGGCTTCTGATAACTATTCTGCCTCTGTGGGGTATGCTGATTTGGCTTCTCAGGGCAATTATAAGACAGGTGACCCTCTTTACCACAGCGGAAACACTTGTTGGGAGTGCTAGGGGCACTAGTCTTCGTGGGAGTGTTGTTGGGTGTTCCCTGTCGCGGTGTCTGCTGGCCACTCTACTGCTGGGGATGTTGGTTGCCATTCTGCTGTTGATATGGTGGACGTTGCTGGTTCGGATTGTGCTGAGGGTACTGACCACGATTCCCCTGATTGGGTGGTCCCTGGTACCTCTACTGGAAGCCTTGCTGAGGGTTGGTGCTTGGATGAGTATTGCTTCCAGAGGCCTATCCCTGAAGCCTCCTCTTCTTGGCCTTCATCTCTTTGCGCTTATTGTCAATAACAATGGCGCGATTCACTAGTGTCTGAAAATTGGGGTATGTGTTGGACATAAGCTGGAGTTGCAGACCGTCATACAGACCCTTGAGAAAATGGCATTGCTTATCAGCATCATCAGCCACCTCATTCGGAGCGTAACGTGACAACTGAGTAAATTTATCACGATACTCAGCTACAGACATAGATCCTTGCTTCAGAGCTCTGAATTCCTCCTGCTTTAGCTCTATCAATCCTTTAGGTATGTGGTAAGATCTGAAATTCTCTCTAAATTATTGCCAGGTGACAGGAGGAACATTGGTGGGACGTACATACTTGAATGCCTGCTTCTCCCTAGAGTTGTCCTGACGCGTACAACACCTTCTGCTGGTCATCACACTACGCTATGTTAAGTTGTTTTTCTACTGTACGAAGCCAATCATCTGCTTCTAGTGGATCAGTGGCTTGGGAAAACACCGGGGGGCAGCCCTTCAAGAATTCACCACGCTTGTCACGCGGTGCTCCACCAATTGGTTGATTCTGCTGATTCTGCACCAGAGCTTGCATAAGCTGTGTCTGCACTACCAGAAGTTGCTCAATAGTAGGTGGCGGTGGTGGTGGTGGATGTGGGGGAATACCTCCATGACCTCATCCTCTTCCTCTTTCAAACATCTAACATCCAACACAAATATTCAAAATTTAGAGATTTCTAAGTTATATGCACTTATAGAGATATAGAATACATTCTAGAAATTTTTTGGACGAGTTCTAACATCAGCAGCTCGGTAAAATAGTCATATCTCAAGTTCTAAAAATCCAAAAGAGACGTTCTTTATATGGTTGGAAATATTAAGAAATTATCTACAACTTTTATTCAGACCACATTTCCAGATTCTATCGTTAGGTTACTCAAAAAACAGGACACAACCGAAACTATTTTAGATTCCAGACTGCGCAGAAACTTCAACTTAAAACAGCTATATATCTCAAACCAAATCAGATATGGGGGTGATTCCAGAGGCATTAGAAATATACTAAAGTCTAGTTGCTCCCATAAAAATTTCATAATTTTTGGTAGAGTAGATTTAGATTGGCATTGAGATAAGGGCAGACTGCTCCAAAAATAGATTCGAGAGAACATGACGTACCAAACCCAACTATTTATTTATTGACTCAAACTTTAATATCCTTAACTATATATCTTGCGGACATGCCCACAAAGTTCCAGCACTCATTACAGAAATCCAACTCTCACATAAACATAATAATAAATCAACTAGACACACCAAAGATCACACCGCACTACTAGACTCAACTTGACTCAACTTGACCCGTGCTACTAACGTCTTATTACAAAGAAGAGACTCCAACACCTATGGGTGAAATTCATGGGGAAGCTCCTCGTAGATCCTTGGCAGGTTGAGGCACACCCTATGCTCATCTATCACTTGTCGGTATCTCTTAAGGGTCGCCTCCTATGCCTTCAACTGATCCTCCAGCCGTCGATTCTTGTCTACTAATTCACAGGCATAGTGCACCATTACTTGAGTAGTGGGATCCATGCCTTTAGGGTCCATTATTGCCCATCCCAAGTCAAGGTGTTGGTGAGGGAGGAATCGGTATTGGTCTTCCTTCATATCATCAAAGCGGCAACCACAGCGACCCATGCAGGCTACAGTGGCTGCATCTTCTATGCTATCTTCCAGGGTGACATAGTGAGCGTGATGCGCATAGTTCAAGTCCAACTGGTATGCCTCCTTCAGTTCATCCCTGATGGAGATGCACACCCTGGTCTTCTAATAAGTGTCCTCTAGAGGATGCATACGCTCATTGCAGACGTACTCCACAGTTGCGTCCCAATCAGCGTAGTAGGTCTGAAGAATTCCCATAAGTCGGTGGTGCGAGATGGAGGATTCACACCCTAGCTTATACCAGACCTTCGTAGTCCATCCCAGGGGAGGGATCGGCTCATCCTCTTGAACGGTGTCCTCATCATCATCATCATCAGACAATACAACGACCTCCACATCTTCGGGTTCTTCTTCTTTAGGCTCTTCCTGGAATGACTCCAGCGTAGGTGCAGGTGCTAGCGAATCAACTTCATGCTCCTAGGGTTCCGCCTCCTCATGTGGCTCTATGGACTCATACAAGCCACGAGGCAGGTAGTAGCCTCCAGTGTTGATGCGAGCGGTCTTATTGGTACGAGGCATCTATAGAATTAGATTTAGTCAGATTAGAAGCAATAATTTTCACAACAGAGTGAGGCAAAAGAAGCATAAAATTTAGCAAATAATAAGGGTGAGATGGGAAGCATGAAATGAGTGAAGCAAAAGGGGCTAAAATGACCATTGCTAACTAGGCTTGCGTCCTACAGTCAACATGGCTCCGATACCAATCTATCACACCCGATTTTAAGGATAAAATGGGATGCAAAATCTTATGTGCGCCCAGAGATCAGTCACACGCATAAGCCGACAAATTATAAATAGTATCATCACAAGTGTTTATTACATCACGAATAATAAGACAGAGTCTTCACATAAATATAGCGGAAGTATAAAGATAAGTCTCTCGTGGAAGCTCTATATCACAGGGACGTCAACTAGTTGACCACAAGTCTAGTAATCCTCAGAAAAATCGTCATTACCATAGCCATTTGTTACCCATCCGGGATTTTTATCCAAATAATGAAAATAAACAAGCGTAAGTACGTGTCGTCCTCAACAAGTGTAACATGGGGTTCATAAGGCTCAAAAGGCTTAACACAGGTTTAACAGCATTTAGCTTTTAATTGTCACAATTTTAGCACAAGAGTGGCAACAAGTTGTTTCAATCCTAAAGTAAAACACATGATCAATGTAAACAACAATAATGAATAGCATAAATGGATAATTCTTAGTGATCATCTATTCCATAAGGGTTTCAAGGCCGCTCGTGACCGTGAGCATGGCTGATATACCAGTTTTACACTCTGTAGAGGTTGTACACTTTCACTGTGAGTCATGATATCCATATGCTCGGGTTAATTACTCCCAAAACAATTCGAGGTGAGCAGGCAGGGGTCACTATAAAGCCTTTCAAAGGTTCGTCTAATAAGTTAGGGCCATTAGATTCACTCGACAAACAGATATAGAGCCCACCTTCCTGATGGCACAATGACGCGCAGCCTATACACATGGGGACAAAAGCCGTACTATACCCGATTCGTCAAGTCATTCTTACGCCAATAAAGGTAACCACTAACAAGCTAGAAAAAAGGTCCTCACACTGAGCTAAAGCCAGGGCCATGTAGCCCTCACAGTTGTACTGTAAGTCCTGAATGATCACTTACAGATAAGTGCTTAGGGAGAGGAATCTGAAGCGTTTAGAAAGTAGATAAACACTCCAGCCCCCTATTTCCATGTTGCTAAAAAGTCATATTTTAATGTTTATTGCATATACCATTTGTCAAGTTACAAGATCATAGTTTAATTGAGCACTAACAAAGCTACCCAATGCATATCCCATTGGAGACAAGGTATAAGTTCAATTTCTAGGGAATCCCTATCCAGGTGACACATGCAACATGAATTAAATGTATTAAAGTTGATAGGAAACAAGGATAATCCCATCCTATACTTGCCTTGAACAAAGTGCTCATGCTGATCCTGCTCGTCAAAGTAATACTCTTGGTCACCCACGAATTGCTCACCGTCTGTACTAGATAACCACAGCAACATACAAGCATCCAGAAGCAATCATGCATAGCAAACAAAAGCTATAGATTAGAACAGTACACCAATAGCAAAAAAATCAAGATGAAAAGTTTGTAAAATGAATCTATGTCTCACTACGAACACACAGACGCGAAGATCACAAAAATCGGAGCTAAAACGAAGAAGTTATGCATTAAACAAGATTTCCTTTAGTAAAATAATAGATTAAATCTAACCTCCAATTTTAAAAGTTGAAAACATACCTAACAGTAGTATGAACATGTAGATTATGGAATTATGAACCTAACGCAAGTTGAACGGATCACATCGGAGTTAAAACGAAGATTTTATGGCCTACAGAAGGTAGTGACAGTTCTGTAAATAGATGAAACTTAATTTTCGAATTTGAATGAATAAAATCAGATTTTGAACCGAGCCAAGGACTACGGGCATGAAAACAAAGAAACACAGGACTCTTTAGAATAAATGCAAGGACGACGGGTTGAGATCCAAATAATTATAAGGGCCTTTTTGCAAAACAACAGTGAAAGGGTATTTTAAGATCTAGACCGTTGGATCAAAATCGGATGGCTCAGATTAGACAGGAGGGAGACAGGGTCGCCAGAGCGGCGCTCTCGCGGTGGCGCCATTGACGGCAGCGGCTTGACCTCACCAGAGTTGTCGGTTTCGACGTTCCAGCCACCGTTTGGCTAAGGAAGAGGTCGGGAAGCAATAGAAGCTCGATGCGAACTCAATGGAGGGTTTGGTTGGGGTTGCGGCGGCATACAAACGACACGGTGCGCGTGGTAGCGGCCCGGGTCCGTTGGTGGCACTTTGGCGACGCAGGTAAGAGAACAGAGTGCAAGGGAGACAACAAGAGAAGCACCCAGGGTTTCCTTACATTCTCGCGGAGCTCAGGGTTGCGGTCGCGACGGCGGAGGAGCGACGAATCGGCAAATTCGATGGCGGCAGCTCGCTTCGAGGGCTACGGTGGTGTGGCTGCTAGCTCTATGCGAGGCGGCTGTGTTGGGGCAAGATCGGAAGGTGGCGGTGCTCGGTCAGGCACTTTTTATGGGGCTGCTTCGGCGTGCAGGCCACGCCTGGACACGGCATGGAGGAGGCGGACTCGGCGGCGACGGTAGTGTCCGTGCTGGACACGCGCGGGAGGAAGAGGAAGACCCTGACATGCGGGCCCAAGCTGTTAGCTAGAGAGAAACGACGCGGGTGCGCTGCCGAGCGGGCCGCGGGCGAAGCTGGGCCGAGAGAGAGCTGGGCCTGCGGGAAGCGGGGAGCGGACTGGGCCGCGGGAACGGGAGCCGGCCTGCGAGCGGGGAAACGGACCGCGCGGGTAGAACCAGGCCGAGCTGGGCCAGAATCGGAGAGGGAGAAGAAAATTAAATTCCCTTTTATATTTTCTTAAACACAATTTCAAATCCAATTTCAAATCAAATTCAAATTCTTTTGCAAATTTCAATCAAACCAAAGCATCACAAAATAAATATGCATCAGCATGAGTGCATAAACATGTATATAGACCTTATGTTTGATTTTATTTTTAATAAATTTATTATTTTTCTAAATTTAAATGCTCACAAAATACATAATTAAATCATTTTCTTCTATTTTAAAACCATGCAAATTTTAGGGTGTTACATGTCACCACCTACAGGCTCCTCTCAACCCTGCGCATACATCTACGGTATTGGTTGAGTGGTTGAGGGTTTGGTTCGAGCTTGCTCGCGGCCATGGTGGCACTGCGACGTATGGCACGGCGACGCGGCAGCGCTCCGGCCACTAAGGCACAGTAGAGATTAAACCGAGGGCACGGTTAGCACCAGGAGCTCACCACGGCTTTGCTCGGCTACTCGGTTGGATCAGAGGAGGCGCAGAGGCAGTTGCTGACGGTGATGGCGGATTCAGTGGCGTGAACTGGCGGCGGCGGTGATGTTTCGGCGTGTACTGTATGGTAGAGATAAAACTGAGGAGCCGATGAGCAATACGGCACCAAGTTGAAGCTAGAACAAAAGACAGAAAGGGTAGAGATGCGCCACAGAGGGCTGGCCACGGTGAGGGCGCTTACGGCGGCACTGCGGATGGCCGCGAGGAAGATGGCGGCGTGTGGCTGACTTCGACGAAATTGGACGGCGCGAGCGGTTTAAAGAGACGCGCAAGGATGTGGCGAAGCCTCTGCCGAGAGCAATTGGGCGGAGGTGGCGCAGCACGGCGAATTGCGTCAGCGAAGGGAAACGGCCGGTGGTGAATGGAGAAGAGAAGAAGACGGCAGCCGGCGCAGATTAGAACGGGTGCGCGCGCGACGCTTCGGGGCTTGCCAGCTGCAACGCGAGCTCATCCACGCAGACGGACGCGCGTCCAGGGACGATAAGCAGCGTGGAGGCGGCGAAATGGTGCACGGTGCTGAAGATCGGCCACCGACGGCGAGCAGACAGTCTGCTGCTGCCGGTCACTGTAGCGACTCACAGCACCACTTCCTCTCCTCTCTTCTCTCGATTCCAATTAGAAACTCGATTAACTATTTTAACAAAAATTGTTTACCTTCCTGAGATCTCCATCTTTTATTTAAGGATCAAGCTCTAATTCTTACTGGTTTGAAAGATTTGGGATTTGCAAACATGAACTCCAAAACTGAAACTGAATTCAGTTAAGGTTTGAAAAACAGATTGATTAACTATTTAGGTAATTAATTAATCATTAACCATCAATCAAACACTTCAACCAATATCACCATTTTAAAGTACAAACTTTGTACGAACTAATAGAACCAAAATTGTACAACTTTTATTTATGAAAATTCATTTATTAATTCTCCCAAAACTGAACTTTCTTACTGTTTTCCAACAGCCAAAATAGTTATGGAAAAACAGTGTTGAATTCAATCTTGAGATTCAAATTTAAACATGATTGACTTGAGATCATACCCCAACTTTGGCACTAGTGTTAACTACACACTGTGTACCCCAAAGTTTATTAAGGCATATTTTCAAATACTTAAAAATTTTGGAAATATAAATTCACAAAATATCTTAAGTGATATTTTTTAAAACATTTTATACAACACATTGATGCTATATTAGAAACGAGATGCATTTATGCCATGATGCTTGATGATTATGCATGATAATGAACATGATTAAGGTTTTATTAAGGGCTTAACATCTAGGATGTTACATTCACCGTGCTTGATGAAGCCGAAAGAACGATTTGGAATGCTTCTTTATTTGTATAATGACTAAATTACCCTTTATTGTATGAAAGGGGCAATGCTGAATGTAACCGCCAGTCAATGGGTAAAAGGGGAATTGTAATAAGATTATCGAAGACTCCCCTCACTATAAATACCCCGTGACATGTACTTTTTCTAGACAAGAAAAATTCTTTTCAATAGTTAAATTCAACCTCCGATGCTTGTGTGAATTCTCACCAACATGTTATAAGGGATCATTTGGTAGCGCTCCGCAAGATGCTCCGTGAGCAGCTCCGCGTGAATCGCAACCAAACGCCTCCACCGCTCCGCTCCGCTGAAGAAGTCATGTGAATCGCGTTGAGAGGAGCGAGGAGAGAGGAGCCAAAAATAGTTGCTTCATCCGGTTCCTTCTCAATCTCGTGGGCCCAGAGCACGGTAAATGTCAGATTTGCCCCGCGTGGGGCAGGGGAACGGCCGACGATGGCGTGGTGTGACACTCTGTGTTTTGCCTCATGATAAAATCCACTAAAAATTTGAACTTTTTAAATTTTACAACAAACTAAAACTTGACTAGTTTATTTTCTACAAAACCATTTCAAAAATCCTTTTCCAAAAGCTTTGCATCAAAACACACCATGTGCATTTATGTGTGAAATGATTGTAATGTTTGAAATGGATGTTTGGTTGAATGCTTGTGTGCTTGCTTCCCTAGAATTTATTTGCGGCACCAAAATAATTTCCTTGAATTTTCAAAACCTTTTGAAACCCCATTTCACTTCCTTTCTCTGGGAAATCTGGAAATATAAAACCTTTCTTTCATATTATGAGAGATGGAGAATACATTATAAATAAATATATACTTCTCAACTTAAAACTCTCCCTTTGATTTCCTGGAAATTACAGAAGTAGTCACACAAGATAATAATAATAAAATAGAAAATCCATCATCTAACAATTACAAAAGAAAATAATATATATATATATAATGTTACAATGGAAAATCATTTTACATATAAACAAAAATGTCTCCTCCTGTGAACTAGTTGGCCCACAGCCACTCCCTTCCCACACGAGCCCAGCCTAGCTCGGCATTGGAGCGCCCCTTGGCTTGGCCCAAGCCACGGCACACGCACGAGCGCTGTCCGCACCGCCACTTCCTTCCTCCTTGCTCCTTGCTCACGTGAAGCATTCTGTCATGCCTAGCCAGATGGATAGGTTGCCGGCGTGCACGCGCGGCTGGGAGCATGGCGACGGCGCCGCCTCGAGCAGATAACAGAGAGACCAAGAGGATTCGGAACTGGGTTTTTCTTATTCGCTCACCTCCCAACCACCCACACAGCGAGTATATGAGTTCGGTCTTACAATAAAACGGGCCAAGCCCAGACAAAACATCCACGCGGCTCGCAGGCCGGCTAACAGGCCATTTCAGCTAGTGCAGTCCAATCCACGAAGATCAGCCGGAGGCCTGGTAGTGACATCTCCCCCTCCTTAAGCAGCAGCGCGCCCTCGCGATGCAGAAGCAGCAGGCTGCAGTAGTGAGGAAGGTACATCCGTAGCACGCTCCCAGGTAGCCCAATGTACTGGATAGGACTCACGCTGCAACAAAGCAACCGGTACCACCCGGTGACCCACCAGATGAAGCCGCTGATCCAGGACCTGGGATGGTGGAAGATCTTCCAACATGTAGAGAAGCCTAAGTTCATCATCAATAGACAGACTGGTGTTCGGAGGTAAAGCCTTCTTGAGCTGGGAGACATGCAACACAGGATGAATGTGACTATTAGCAGGTAACTGAAGCTTCTATGCTACTTTACCGACAGTTTGGAGCACCATATATGGTCCGAAGTACTTGTAGCTGAGCTTTTGGTTGGTACGACGAGCAACAGACTGTTGTATATGTGGTTGCAGCTTGACATAGACCCAATCGCCCACAGCAAAGGTTCTTTCTTGGCGATGCTTATCTGCCTGATGTTGCATGCGCTGTTGTGCCCGAGCTAGATTCTGTTGGATGTGGTTCATCATAGTATTTCTGGACTGAAGCCAGTCATCCAGATCAGAAACTGTGCAAGTGTCAGTGGATGTGATGCCGAAGTGTTTAGGTGGATGACCATACAAGGCTTCAAAGGGTGTGTGACCATGTGCTGAATGATAGGTCATGTTATACCAAAACTCAGCCAATGGAATCCATTGGGCCCACTTCTGGGGACAGGAATGTACCATGCAACGGAGATATGTTTCAAGGCATTGATTCAATCGTTCGGTTTGGCCGTCGGTTTGTGGATGGTAGGCAGAACTCATATTAAGTGTTGTTTCAGTGAGCCTGAATAATTCTTGCCAAAGGGCACTAGTGAAGATTTTATCTCTATCAGAGATGATGATGGAAGGCAAGCCATGCAGTTTGTACACATGAGCCAAGAAGACTTGGGCTACAGATAAGGCAGTATAGGGGTGGGCTAAACAAATAAAGTGTGCATATTTTGTGAGTTTGTTAATGACAACAAGGATAGTATCAAAACTTTTGGATTTAAGCAAGCCCTCAATGAAATCTAGACTAATGGTGTGCCAAGCATGGGTAGGAACAGGTAGTGGATGCAATAAACCAGGTAATTTGTAGTGTTCAGGTTTAGTTTGGGCACATACCTCACAAGTATTAATGTAATCGGTGATAGACTGCTTCATATGTGGCCAGGCAAACAGTGATTTTACCTTGTGATATGTGGCTGTAATGCCACTGTGTCCTCCCAAGCCACTAGAGTGAAGGGCCAATAAAACAGCTTGTTGTGCTTCCTTATGGTTCCCCAACTAGATTCTGTTTTTGTATTTGATCACCCCATCACTAAGAATGAAACCTTTGTCATTGGATCCAGTGATACTAAGCTCAGTGAGCAACTGCTTGGTTTGGTCATCTTGCTGATACCCCTCCAAAATGATCTCCAACCACTTGAGAGTGCTTGCAGTGATGGCAGTCAAGGAGACTGGCTTAGCTTGTCTGGAAAGAGCATCTGCAGCTTTGTTGTCCAAACCCTTCTTATAAAGGATTTTGTAATGCAAGCCCAACAGCTTGATGAAGGCTTTTTGTTGCATACCTTCATGTAGCTTCTGCTCCCCTAGGTGAATGAGGCTCCTGTGATCAGTGACAATGGTAAATTCCTTATGCTGGAGGTAAGGCTTCCACTTGGTGATGGCCAAAATGAGTGCCATGCACTCCTTCTCATATGTTGAGAGGGCTTGCGCTTTGGGGCCAAGGGCCTTGCTAAGGTAAGCCACTGGGTGTGAGTCCTGAGATAACACTGCGCCTGTAGCTCAGTGGATAGAGCTTCTGTTTCCTAAGCAGAAGGCCATAGGTTCGTCCCCTTACCATAGGGGGAACCTACGGCCTTCTGCTTAGGAAACATAAGCTCTATCCACTTGGTGATGGCCAAAATGAGTGCCATGCACTCTTTCTCATATGTTGAGAGGGCTTGCGCTTTGGGGCCAAGGGCCTTGCTGAGGTAAGCCACTGGGTGTGAGTCCTGAGATAACACTGCACCTATGCCAGTGGATGAAGCATCGGTCTCAACTGTGAAGGCCTTGGTGAAATTTGGTAAGGCTAGCACCGGTGCTGAAATGAGAGCTTGCTTCAAGGTGTCAAAACATGTTTGCAGTTGAGGTGTCCAATGAAATAGAACATCCTTTTCAACAGGTCAGTAAGAGGTCGACTTAGGATGCCATAATTTTTTATGAACTTCCTATAATAACCAGATAGACCGAGAAATCCTCTCAATTGCCTGGTGTCTGATGGTTGGGGCCAGTTAGCCACTGCCTCAATCTTCTTAGGATTTGTAGCCACACCCTGCCCACTAATGATGTGCCCTAGATATTCTAACTGTTGCTGAGCAAAAGAACATTTAGACCTCTTAAGCAAAAGCTTATGATCATTTAGAATGTGGAAGACTTGCTGCAGATGATCTAGGTGAGCCTCCAATGTTGGACTGTAAATTAGTATGTCATCAACAAAGACCAGGACACATTTCCTCAACAGTGGCTGGCAGATAGTGTTCATCAAAGCTTGAAAGGTAGCTGGGGCATTTGTGAGTCCAAATGGCATGACTCGAAATTCCCAATGCCCACTATGAGTACGGAATGCTGTTTTGGCCTCATCCTCAGTGGCCAACCTAATTTGATGATAGCCTGATCTCATATCTAATTTGGTGAACCAAGCTGCTCCATTCAACTCATCCAAAAGTTCATCTACCACTGGTAATGGATACTTGTTTTTGACAGTGATGTTGTTGAGTTGCCGATAATCCACACAAAAACGCCAGCTGTCATCTTTCTTTTTGACCAAGATTACTGGGGAAGCAAAAGGACTGTGGCTGGGCCTAATGATGCCATTGGAGAGCATTTCTTTGATCTGAAGCTCAATCTCATCTTTTTGTGTTGGGAATATCTGTATGGCTTGACATTTACAGGTTTCACTCCAGGGATCAGAGGAATGTGGTGATCAAACTCCCTAGAGGGCGGCAAGGAATCTAGATCCTAGAAAAGAAGAGCCTGACTGTCAACTAACTGCTATACTGGCACAGGAATCATGTCTGGAGGCAAGGGTGGTGTTACTGGACACAAATGAATCAGCTGAGCTATACCACCCTTCCTGATGAGGCCCTATAATTTCCTAACTTTGATCTTGGGACAACTGGATAAGGTATCTTTAATGCCCTTTAAGCTGATTCTGCTGCCCTGATAAGAGAACCGCAACAACTTCCTTTTCCAGTGTATCCACATGGGACTGTGTTGTTCCAACCAGTCCATGCCTAACACCATGTCATAGTATTGCAAAGGCAACACACGAGCATTAGTTGTGAATGTGTGCCCTTGAGACCACCAGCTGAAGTTGAGGACCTAATGGGTGCTCTGAAGTTTATCACCATTGGCCACAGCAACTTGAATTGGAGGAGCAGGCCTCAGGACACAATTGAGGGCGTTTGTCGTGTTGGAACTAATGAATGTGCAGGTGCTGCCTGAATCAATGAGGATAAGCAGTTGTTGATCTTTGACGATGCCATGGAGCTTGATTATTTTCTTGCCTAAAACACCAACTGCTGCGGGCTGAGAGAGCAAACACCGCTTCCTCTTCATCACTAGAATCTAAACCATTCTGATCAGGCGCACTGTCATCTGAGAGCAGCTCCATGAACTCTTCCAAAACATGCAAGGCTACTCTATCTGGACACTTATGGTTGCGACCCCATTTCTGGCCACACTTCATGCATAGACCTTGGGCACGCTGCTGAGCTCGCAATGTGGCTAGCTTGTCTTCCCACTTTGGCTTTGTGTCAGCGACTGGTGGTGCTCCTAGAACACCAGGAGCTGCGGCTGGCGGTGGTTTGCCAGGATACTTGTTGTAGTCACGATAATTGCGCTTGACAAAAAACTTTGGTTAAGATTCCAACACATCAGCCTGCATAAGAGCCAATGACAAGGCCACATCAACTGTTCTCGGCTTATGTAAAACAATAGCAGCACGGATGTCAGGATACAAGCCTTGAATAAATTTACTGACAAAAAACACATCATCTAAATGGTTGTTATGCACCAGCACTTTATGCATGACAGTTTGAAATCTATCATAATAATCTTGAACATCAGAGGTTTGCTTAATGCTCAGTAATTCTTGCATGGAGTTATGATATAGATCATTCCCAAATTTAGATTCAATAGCAATGCAAAGATCCACCCAGTTATCCACCCCATGCTGAGCCTCATAGGTTTGTAACCATAAGGCAGCATGCCCTTTGAAATGTAAGGTACCATACTGAGCCCAGCGATGGACTGGAACATTGAACATATCAAAGTATTTTTTGGCTTTTTCTTTCCAGACTTTGGGATGAGACCCATCAAATTTGGGAAACTGGGCCTTAGGTAAACGAGATTCAGGGTTTGTAGACGCAGTAGGATAATGAACTAGGGAGGTGGAGGGGGATAACTGACCATTGGCCAGGGGATGAGTGAGGATCAGAGTCCCCCCTTCAGTCCCCTGGGGTGATGTGACGACGCCGTGGCCCATGGCCCGCCCCTCTTTCTCGCGCTTTGGGGCCGATGGCGGAGCGTTGTTCGCCTCCAACGCCTCCACGCGCGATGTGAGAGTCCGGATCTCCTTGGTTAACTCGTTGGAGAAGTTATCAACCTCAGGACGCCAGCGATTGAAAGTCTCCATGAGTAGGAGCATGGACTTCATCTGGGCACCGAGCGAGTCAAGCTTTTCCTCAGCCGTCGCCATGCGGGAGGTGAGGGTTGGTGGTTTGGGTTTGCGCGCCAGCGAGCAAGGTGACGAGAGTAGAGGTGGTGGCAGATCGAGAGGAAATTAGGGATCTATCGAAGACGGTGACGGGGAAGGGATTGTAGTGGCAGAAAATGGGCGGCGTAGTGGAAGCAGTGATGGTGGAGGTAGGGGAAGGTGGTGGTCGGCGAACTAAACGGCGACGAGGACGAATCAGGTGGCGGCGGCGATGGAGAAAATCCGATGTATGACCACGCAACACTCTGGATCCAACCATCGGTAACGGGATTTTACGGATCCAGTATCGGCGGCGGATCGGAAGGCTCTGGTACCAAATGTCACGCCCAGCTAGATGGATAGGTTGCCGGCGTGCACGCGCGGCTGGGAGCACGGCGACGGCGCCGCCTCAAGCAGATAACAGAGAGACCAAGAGGATTCGGAACTGGGTTTTTCTTATTCGCTCACCTCCCAACCACCCACACAGCAAGTATATGAGTTCGGTCTTACAATAAAACGGGCCAAGCCCATACAAAACATCCACGCAGCTCGCAGGCCGGCTAACAGGCCATTTCAGCCAGTGCAGTCCAATCCACGAAGATCAGCCGGAGGCCTGGTCGTGACACATGCTCGCCGCTTCCTTCCTCCTTGCTCACGTGAAGCATGCTCGCCGCCTCGCCGAGGTATTTTTGCCGGCAACCGACCTTCTTCCACGTCGTGTTCTGTCGATCTTATCCCCTCTCCGCGATTCCCGTCGTCCAGCCTAGCGTTGCGGATAAGACCGCTGCCGCTGTTCACCAACGGTCGCCGGAGATATTTCTCCCGGTCACCGCCTCACCTCGCCTATAAAAGGAGGCCGGTGAGCTCGCCGTGAGCGTCGTCGAGGGAGCGTAGCTCAGAGGTGAGAACGGCAGGGAAGAAGGGACGACATACTCGCCCCCAAATCCCTGCTCAGCTCGCGCCGGAGCCACGATAGCCTCTGCTCGCCGGAGCTGCGCCGGGCCAGCCTGACGCGCACGCCGGAGCCGAGTGCGGCCGAAGTCGAAGCCGCTGCCGCTCGGAACCCCATCTCGCCTCGTCGCGCTGGGACAGAGCACCACCGGAGCCCTGCGTCTGTGCCCCCCAGCCAAGCAACGCCGGAGTCGAACGCCCCCGGGACCGAACCTCCTCTGCTCCACGACGCCGGAGCCAAATCCCCTCCGCCCGCCGTGCTCTGTTGTTCCCATCCCCCTGCTCTGTTCTCTCTTCTCTCCCTCTCTCGCTCTTGGTCGCGTCCGCACAAGCGAGGAGCCGAGGACGCGCCCCCTGCCGCCGCCACCAGCACCGTCTCTGCACCTTCGCCTCGCTTGCGCTCTCTCTCTCTCTCTCCCTTCCTCTCTATCGCTCTCTGCTTCCTTTCTCGCTCGCTCTCTCGGATGGGGAAAAGGACGCGGACAGAGGATGGGAGCGACCCACGCCGCGGACACGCCCACCCCCGTAGCTATCCAATACGGGCACCCGGCCACGCCTTTGGACCCAATCAGGGCGCGCCACGTCGCCCCATGGGACCCGCGCGACAGCCACAGCACTACCTCTCCCTTCTCTCCCCTTCTGTGGATTTGGTCCACCGTCCACGTAGACCAGAGAGAGAGAGAGGAGGTCCACGGCACAGTAAACCCGGTCCAGGGCATAGAACTGGTCAGCCCTGACCATTGACTGGACCCACGCGTCAACGGGCAAGAAAAGGCTAGGCGTACACGGGATCGTACATAGGAGATTAAAAGTAAGCCTTTTTCAGTTAAGAAAAATTCCCAGAAAATTCTAAAATAAACTAGACTCACCCTAGAACCTACCCAAATAATTTCACTCATTTTCCATTAACTAAAACTCTATAAATAATTCCCAAAATATATTCCAAACACCTTTTCCTATTAAATCTTGGAAAGTCAATATCTCCTTCATCTTAAATCCAAATCCCATGATTCTTCCACCAAAAATCTTCTAAAATCAAGCCATATCCATTCATGTCCTTTGCTTTATTATTTGGTGCCCATTTAAATTCTAGTTTGTTTGTTTTTCCTTTCTTATATTTGTTAACACTAACCCGTAGTAGCACCCATCACCGTATATTCGCGTATGTGTGTACAACATGTCACATACATACTCGAATATACCCACACACTATCACATAGAATAATATGCATACATGGATATACCCCGTGACACCTATACCCAGGGTATACGCCTATGTATGGCTAACCCCTACATCTCATTGTTCCATCCTAATTAATTCAAGGCATATACATATGCATGTGCGTATATGCCACTAACCCTAACGTAGCCTACACCCTCCTGTGTGTGTATATAAATGTACATACATGTACCTAACTAACCAAGCCTCTCATGTATACCAATACGTATACATGAACCCATCTAAATAACCTCGCTAAACCTCGGTGGACCTATAGGAGGCAGACAAGTCGTTCATGATGACTTGGTCAGACTTTCTCTTCAGGTTCACATAATAGTGAAACCTAATAATGTGGTCTAGTTTTCCATCAGACGACCACCCCACCTCAACTTAACCTATAGAAAGCCACGTCTTATTGGATGAAATCCCTTCATCCAATCCTTACTTCAAATTGACATGATAATGATAACTTAGACATAAAAACCCACCAACCAAATAAGGCAAACACATCTAGGACCGACCCCCTTGAATGATTGTGACTGCTTGTATGTGTTACTTGAAATGTCCTTTATTTGCCAATGCTAGACAACGTAGATAGAGGACAATGGGATCCCGAAGCACAGTCATAGGCATAAGAAGAATCGGACCTTGGAATATGGATGTACTCGCCAGCGAGCGGAGGCAAGTCCTAACACCCACCTACCCTATCCCCTCCACATAATCCACCATCTCTAAAACCACTTCCCTTCCTATCTCTCCACCATCACCGCAATTCACCATCTCCACCATACAACCTACTCCCTCCCACTTTCCATTAATTACCTAATAAACACAATTTATATTATTATTATTAATGTTGCTAAGTGGATCACTGTTGTGAGCATATACGATATATGATGAGCACTTGAGGAATAATATGAACTTTATGACATGGGCTAAGAACATGAATCGTGATGATAATTGAACTGGTAAACTAAAACCTATTTTCGATGGGAGTGAGTAGGGGTATTTCCACGTGGTGTGGATTACCTTTGGCAGGTTCGCCTAGTGAGGGTTCCTGTTGGGAGATACTCGCTTCGGTCATATAAGGATTGGTTGATTTGCCATCTCGCCTAGCCAGATGTCTCATACAGCCACATGTCCATATGGGTAGACTTGATCCCACACCCCGTTAGATAGAAGTATAATTTCTACTAGGAGGCCGGTGTTGTCAGCGGAATATCAGGAGCAGATCCGGTTGCTAAGTGATCTTCCATGGTCCGGTTGGCGTGGTTGCTAAGTGATCCTCCACGTTAAGCCCCTTGATTTAGCCGAGTTCGAGCCCTTTTATTGATCGGATGATGTGGTATCATTCGGGTTATTGAAATGGATGATGTTGTATCATCCGAATTATTGATATGGATGATGTGGTATCATCCGAAGTTTTTTCAACCCCTGAGAAGCCATGGTAGAATTATATGGACATCTAAGGTTGCGTACTATCGGGTACGGGGTCTCGTTAGGCCTATCTAAGCCATGACGATGGTGTCGGACGGTGCCTATCTTGTGGGGAAATTTGTACAACCTGTGCAGAGTGTATTGAATCTATTCGAATAGCCACGTCCTTGGAATGGGCAATCGCTGGGATGAGGTCACAAATGATTAGATGTTTTATAAAAGGAAATTGTGATAATCTGGTAAGTTGGAACCTATCAACCTGGTAAATACAACAAACCCCGAAAACTGGTGAGAAGGGTTAATACTCTCCTAGGGCCCAAACTTCTAAATTTACTTATAACTCTACTCCTAACATATACCACTCCACCACCACATAAACCACCTCCACCACTATAAACCACCACCACATATAGCCTCCTCCATCCACTCCACCTTACCCCAAAGTTAGGGCTTGCTGAGTACTTTATGTACTCAATCCTCCCTATTCTATGTTTTTTTATGAAGTAAGCTACATGAGTATATACGAGGATGGAATTATCCAAGCTACGCAAGAAATAGGACAATAGAAGTGCACGTGAAGACGGAGCCGTACGACTACGCCAAAGGAACTACGCTAGGATCAAGTCTAGGATTTACGTCTACACTCCAAGTTGCCCGTAGGAATGAAGCCACGATGACTTAGGACCGATGTGTTAGAACTCTGATATATATATCAAGGCCTATGGCCCAGCTATGTAAATATGAATTTTGTAATGTGTTTTCCCCGCTAGCAATAAAAGTATGGGTTTTTTTTATATCAATCTTGTTCAAATTGTGCGTATCAGCCACTGATCCAGGGACTGATACATAATGCACAAAAGGACCCTAAAATAGGGGCCCGACACGTGGTTTGGGGCGGACCAGGGAGAGGAGGCTCAACGGTGTCGAGGCGCGGCGGTGGCACGGCCGCCAGAGTCGTGGAGGCATGAGAACTGGGAAGAGGAAGAACAAAAGAGAAGAGGAGACATGCGGTCTGGTAGTGACGTGAGAGAGAGGATAAGTGGACATAGAAGGAGAAGAAAAGAAAAAAGAAAAGAAAAAGAAGAAAATAAAGATATTATGGTCATTTCATCCTTTTTAACAATTAAAAGAAGTTGTTTTATCAGAGAAGCTAGAGCTGTTTTATGTGAAGTTGGAGCTATACCGAACATGTCTAGACGACCGGGCGGTGGATTGTGGGCCCAAGAACAGGAGGAAGGAGCACTTTTGGATGCCCAACCAACTGGCTTAGTTGGGCTGGCCTAGCGAACAAAGGCGCTGGCGATCGTGGCTTGTGGGCACGTGGAGCGCGTGAGCTGCCTAGTAGGCAGTGGCTATTACCCGGGTTCAAAAAACAAGACAGAGTCCTCTCAAAAATAAAAAAAAAAATAAAAAGATAGAGACCTACGCCTCCTCATCTGCCCCCCAACTGGACAGCACAAGTTCTGCAGTCTACAGAATTACCGGAGATGTCCTCCGTCACCGATGGCTGGTGTAGGGTGTAGTTACTCTTTGTTAAGTTGCTATGGAGCAGTTTATGCTTTTGTGTTTTAACTTTAATTCAACCATGCATTGCTATCCTTATGCGAAGAAAACATTCATTGCTATGCAGTAATCAAGAATGTCAGAAAACTGGACAAAATGCGATTCCAACGCAGAATGTGTCAAACCCTGGAATTTCTTTATAGCTTATCAAGAACAAAATGCTCTGTACTGTACAAGTTGCACCTTCAGAGATGCAGCACGCGTGGATATTATTGACAGATGACAGACATCAAGCATGACTGCCTGTGGTCTACAGCGCCGGTGAGGAACGAAACAAAAAGAATTTGATAAGTGTACAGGTTTTGAAGATTTTGAGACTCAGATACTAGTACATCAGCAGGTAATCGCGATAGCAACGTAAAAATGGCATCAAGACGTGTCTGACATCTTGACTATTGCTATCTCTGCTATGGAGGCTTGGGTCGGAACACGCAGTTCGTCTCTCTTTTTCACGTTTTCATGGTTCAGTTCTTCTCGTGTGGACTGAAGAGGAAAGAAAGATATGTATTGACAGCAGCTGACACTTCAAGATGACAACTGATCCTTAATGTCGCTCTTCCAGACGACGCATTTCATCTGGGTTTTGCTCTTCCAGTAGCAACCCATTTGGGTTTTGCTCTGTCTCAGAAAATCTGAAGTGACAGGGAATGAGGGAAAGACACTGAATGCGAAGATGAGATTATTGCAGACTGACAACATACTGAATTGAGTTTGTTAAATTTGGAACCTGAAAGAATGTGAAGTAAGTGTCACGGGGGCATGCCATATATGGTCCTATTCGTCCATCCTCACCTGTTGAAGGCTCAAGGGCTGGACCGATTGCGCCGGCATCAGTGCCTGCGACCCTGGAACTTTGCACTCCTGATGAACCAAAAGGTAAGCTATGTATGCAAACAGATTATCAGAAGACTCGAGCAGTAAATCAGTGCCCGAGAGTTGGTCAGGTAGTAACTCTGAATGTGTTCATCTCATGAGGAAAAGAAAATTCAACATACCTATTTCGCACACATGAATTTTTTTTTTCACCTGAATTCAACAGATAGTAATCCGAAAAAGAGGACCGACAATTGCATACTAGCTAGCTGTTCCCAATGAAAAGAAGGTGCTAGCTAGATCGTTGTTAACATGTTCATAACATGAGAAATAGAGTTAAGGCAGTAACGCATTTCCAACCCTGCGGTGACACATGAAAAATTCCTAGATACACACATCAGGAAACATTAGCAGAGGAGGTGCATGCAAACCGTGTGTGTAGGGTACTATACCATATACCAAGGCATACTCCCTGAACAATCACTAAGCAGCATCCATCGCACGAGAGAAACAGGAACGGCACAATACATGGTCGTACCATAGGTGCCTGTACAAACAACAGATGGCAACAAAACGTAAGCTCTCCACAAAAGAAGAAAAAATTGTAAAACTGAGCATGCACAGTCCAGAATTAAATTCTATGGAACATTCAGATCGATCTCAATCTCTCACTGTCAGTGTCAGAATAACGATAGAATTCCAAAGATCCTGTACGTACACAGATCTGTTGTACCAGAAATCCATGTTCTGATTTGAGTCCTAAGAATTATGCTATTACCATGTCCCTTACAATAGCGTATGTACAAGTACAAAAACATGGTAAAAGGACTTGACTTGAGGACCTATTTGGAAGGTGGAAATTAAGTCCATGAGAAATTTGCAGGGATTTGGCACTGAGACAGTTTAGTTTAATCCACTCAAGAATCAGGAAAATTTTGACATGCTCCAAACAGTGCTAGAGCTTGTTTGTTTGTTTGTTTCTGGCTTTCTGCTAAATATCATAACAGAAGCGACTAGTAGAGAAGAGAACTAGCAGTTGTGAACAGGTGGCTGTACCTCTTGGAAAGAAGTGTCATGAGAGGCCTGCTTGTTGTTACTGAGATGCCTCACCCAGTTCAGCGTGGCATCGACGTAGCTGACAAGGGGGAAGAGCTGGAGGTAGAAGCCGATCTCACCCTGCACCTCGCGGAGCTCGTCGGCGTGGCGCGCCCCCATGAAGCACCGGTACGCGTACCCGCGGCGCTGGCAGGAGCGCACGAGCAGGTACGCCCGCCGGAGCGTCTCCTCCAGCGCCTCCACGGGGCTCCGCGTCTCCGGGTGGTCCATCAACTGCGTGTCGTGGAGCCGCCGCAGCAGGCCGCCGATCATCTCGACACGGCGGGCCAGCTGCTGGCAGACGGCGCGGTTCCGCCGCACCATCTGTGCTGCCTCTGCGATCATGGTGATGAGGCTGAACGCGTCCACGCCCACCAGCTGCGCCACCGTCGCGACCTGCCCGACCAGAGCCATCTTCGTTCTTGGCCTTGGTTTGCTTTGGACCTCTGGTGGTAGGAGTGAATGGGGAAGATGGAGAGGAAGACTGGAAGAGGGTGGTGTTGAGTGAGAGCATAAAAAGGCGGCCAAGATCTAGTAGAGTCAAAAAGAGAGAACGCCGTGCCCATGCCATTATAAAAATGTTTATTTTTTAAACTGTGATGCTGACATGTTTGAACAAAAGCGAAGAGATGGCGCCAAAACGTGGAGGCCGGGTTTCCAGGAAGCTTGTACACAGCATCAATTATATGAGAAAAATGGCGCTAAACGTGGTGGAGGCTGGAGTCAAACTCTGAAAGATTCCAGGTTGGACTCATCATTTGGCTGCTTCCTCATCGGTCTTCAGTCTTTGCCGCACAGTCTACATCAACGCCAGCCTGCCTCAACCTGATTTGTTCAGCAGGGACGGGTGCCTGCTGGGTGGTCATTATTGTGACAATTTCAACATGCCCATGGAGTCAGTCACTTCATCTCGAGCTAGACCAAATTAACAATAGCATGGAGTAATTAGCATTCCAGCGAAGCATAATTTAGCCACAGCGCTGAAGTAAGGTGCCTTCTATGAAGCTCCCCATCGTCCTCTCAGCTCAATTATTCAGCAGGATTTCCCAAGTGCAGATCACCTAAGCGTTAATACTTCCCAGGTGCAACGAGAAGCCATGAGGGACCTCTCACCAGTCACGAGCTCTCACTCAACTCACCACTCTGTGCGTGCTCTGACCAACTTGCCAAATATTTTACTGTGACTAGTCTCTGTGATGTTTAGACAATCATGATAACGTACATATTATCTCCATACAAAGCCTACGAGTAAAAAACATTAGTTGGAGACTTGCAGTATAGCTCATTAGTTTACACTTTCAGCATTGCAACTATCCCTCTGTGGCTCTTCCAAAGCTACAACCAGATTTAGTATTTCCAATACACTGGCCTGTTATTTACCATGTGCCCTCTGCGCCACTTTGATGCTGCCAAGCATGGTGACAACTTCTGACATGGTAGGCCGATGGTTCGCAAGATGTTGAATGCATAACTGCGCCACCCTCACACATTCCATAATCTGAGCCCCTTCATGCTCGTTCACGCGCAACAAGCTTGAGCAGCACCTTTCGGTTGTACTTGTGCGCCTGAAGAAAATAGTGGAATCCCATATTGTTAGCATTAGTAGCTTTGGATTAAAAGAAAATTATTCCTCAATGACATATAATGAAAGTCATATCCATAAAACAAAATGGACAAATAGGAGGTTATGCAGCTGGGAGGGAGGGGGACTACCAACTATTACAACCCTGAGCACAGAAACAATACTACATGCCAAAAAATTCTCAGTCATGGTCCATCATAGTTCTTATACACAAGAAATCTCGTGGTCTAGAAAAAAGGACTACATCAAATTCATCTAGCTAGATGTACAATCTAGCACGTCTAATTGCACAAAAAGGGTTCACCATTTATTATTAACACAGTGCTGCAAATTAAGATTATATTGCAGACAAGCCTGTTTAAATTATAAAACAAATACTTACATAAGCAGGGGTGGTAGCTTACGAGTGCCTTCTGCCTTCATATAAGACTGGGTCAGCCTTCCACTTATTATCTCAAAAAGTACTATACCAAAGCCATATACATCTGCTTTCTCCGAGATGTTTCCAGTAGCAACATATTCAGGATCTGCATAGCCACTAATGATGGAGAGGATTATCATGCCCATGCGCGTGCTAAACACTTGAAACTAAAAAAATAGGAAGGTTGATTTTATAACTTGATTTCTGTATTGGACGAGCTCTTACTATGTGCCCACAACAGTCACCTCTGCAGTCGTATTTGGAGCCAACATTAATGCCAGACCAAAATCGGTAATCTTAGCATTCATTTCATGGTCCAGCAAGATGTTGCTTGCTTTTATGTCCCTGTGGACAATGCACATCTGAGAATGCCCATGTAGAAAAGCAAGACCATCTGCTATCGCTTTGATTATTTCAAGACGTTTGGACCAATTTATCAACTCCCTTTTTGTTTCATCTACAAAAACATCAATGCATTTGTTGCAGAAATATTTGAGCAGTATTTGCTGAACAATGAACAGAAAAGATGAAAGAGGCATTAAGTTAACAAAAAACTTGCCAGCAATGATAGATGCCAAGCATTTATTTGGCATATATTCATAGACAAGTATGTTTTCTTCTCCTTGAACACAATACCCAAGTAGATCAATTATGCTCTTGTGTCGAAGATTGGGAATAGTATCAATTTCAGTTCTGAACCCATATCCACCTTGAAATGAAGATGTATCAAGTCTTTTGATGGCAACGTGAAGACCATTAGTAAGATTGCCCTATGAAGATTGAGTGTCAGTGTTAAAGAACATATCCTAAGATGTATGAAGGAGCTTAAAGAAATTTCCAGGTGTCACTGACATCCTTCCCCAGACCGCGCACAGAGCGGGAGCTCTCTGCACTGGGTACACCCACCTAATACAAATTGCTGGTGAAAGTGACTGTTAGCACAATGGCGCAAATCCTTTGGTTTAACCCTTAAACACCAAGCAATGTACTATGCTTAATGCTTGAGTAGCCCATCCCAAGTGGAGAATGCATTTAGAGATGTTTTTGGTCCAGGTGCTATACTTAAGCAGTTCAAGAACTTAAATCATACTATAGGTTGACTCGAAGAAAAAATTACCTTGTAAACATAACCAAATCCACCATTTCCAACCAAATTTTTCTCTGAAAAGTTGTCTGTCGCAGCCAAAATATGAGAAAAAGTAAAACATGATAACTCTGCTCCTTTTGTACCACCAATGAGATTTACTAATCCTCCCATTTTCATGACTTGGCCTAATTCAAAGGAAATCCAACTTTGTCAATGAGTATAGTATATACTTGTCTGAAAAAGTTTTAAAAAATATGTATGGGACAGCTAGAATCCACATAGTCAGAAATGACTGCTACAGTACGAACAAACAAGAGCAATGACTCAAAGTTTCTCTGTCTTGTAAATCACATGCGCATATTTAATGGATTCATAGTGAACAATCAAAGAACTCATTATGTCGATGCAATTTCATTAACTTCATTTTTTTTTCTTTTAACAAAATTTAACAGGGTGAGAATTGGGAAAAATCAGTTATTTGTTCATGCCCTTGGGGATAATTCATGCAGTGATTATCTATAGAACATTATTCTATATTATACCTTTCTATTGAAAAGAAAGGCATCTATATATAACAAATATTATTATATTTATTTTTCATATGTTGATGCGAGTTAGTATTCCTAAATTACATAGATGTACATGTACTTCGTAATATGGAAAATTACCCTAGTAACTCCCAATGGGTATCAGGATGAGCATAATACTGCAAATTTGGTAGCTACTTGACAATATTGCATAACTGTCTAGCAAGTGCATAGCATACCTTCCGTTTGATCTTTGTCAAGTTTTAGAGGAGGATGACTTCCTAGATTTTCGAATTTAGTTGCCTTGATGGCCTCTGATCTGAGCCTGATATACATGGGCATATATTAAACACTATAAGCTATATAACAGAAACTCCAGATTTTGGCTGTTAAAAAGCCATTTCCATTTGTGTTTGTGGGTACAGTGGATGAGGTCACAATTTTCTTTATCACAATGGCACATAATAACTAAACTAGTACCACACATGGTGACCATGTTGTTACAAGAGTTTGAATGACCTAAGCATCAGCACCTGAATTTTACACTGGGCTACAGTCCTTGGTTTATAGTTTGAAGACATGTCTGGTGTTGGAGTAATAATGCTTAGTGCATAATTCAGTCTACCCTCTAAATATATTCTGGCAAATGAAAGACGTTTGCAATGTTTGAATGCAGAAGTGAAAGGCAGTCCATAACTTTGACATGAGAAAAAGGATATCATACCTATCATCATGTTCCACATGATGTGCTGCATGTAACTCATCTGTACTTTCCTTGATGATGTAAAAAGAAAAGATGGCAGATTAGAACCCTATGTGCATATATTATGAAAATAATTAGCAAATAAAACAACCTTCCATCGACATTTTGAATCTTAACTTTAGTATGACACAGGGTAAATAGAAATTATACGTACATGTTTCCCTTGACATAATATGTAACTATTGTACAATGCTGCTTATATGAGTTTCTTTGAATTAGATTTTTATTACAACCTCCACAGGCTTCAGCGGTTGCATGATCTTGAGCCTTGGGTTGTGTATTATCCTAATTTCAGTAGGCTAGCATCTAACTAACACAATCAGCAAGAAACCAAAAAATAAAAACACAAAAAAGGTGAAGTTTGCATTTAGAAACAGATTTCAGCATGCCATTGGCTATAAAAATCTGGTATTTTTTTCTTTAGGAAAAAAACTAGTCTTTCAGAAACACAACAATGTCTTACAAACTTGACATGACAAAATACATACCCTTGTGCACAAAGGACAAGCTCTGCCCACAAGCCGCTCCCAAGTACGGGTGTTGTCGACAAAGCTGACAAGGGGGAAAAGTTGGAGGTAGAAGGTGATCTCATTCTGCACCTCGCGAAGCCAATCAGCCTGCTTCCCTCCCATACAGAAGCTGTGTAGGTAGCTACTTTCGCGACAGGATGTGACGAGAACGTAGGCGTGCCGTCTCCTCCAGCTGCTCCACTGGGTTCCTCGCCTCCATGTGCTGCATCAGCTGTGTCCTTTCGAGCTGCTGCAGAAGGTCCCCAATCATCCTTGCACGGCGTGCCAGCAGCTGGCAGGTCTCCCAGTTCCTCTTAACCGTCTTTGCAGCCTCCACCAGCGACGGAGGCAGCGGTGGGGCTGGGGGGCTCTAGCCCCCCCTACCGATCCTGGGCACGTGGAGCCCCCCTAAGTCCTCACTTGAAATTTAATGCATATATGTATTAGGTAGGAGGGGTTAAGGTTAAGAGAAGATAAAAAAGCCTCTATTCTTTTGTTCAGCCCCTCCTAAATTTTTTTCTGGCTTCGTCCCTGGCCTCCACGATCATGGAGATGAGCCCATAGGCATCGACCCCAGCAAGCTGCGCGATGCTTGCCACCTGACCCACGCCACTCCAGAGTGCCATGCTCTTTGGGATTGCTTTCCTCGCAGATTTACCTTTGAGACCCCAGAAGAAGAAGATCAAGCTTGTTGAAATGAAGCCAAAGTACCTGGGAGCTAAATTTTCTCAAAAGATAAGTTGAGCTACTGACTTTGACCGTGAACAGAAAGCGAGCAGTTCAGAAAACACGGTCTTCCACCAGTGACCCAGTCGCCATGCACTGAAAGTTCCACAGATGTGGTTTCACATGTCTACATCCCAGCTGTTGACTTGCACGAGTGGTATCAAATTCGGTTGAAAGCAGACTGAACCAGAGGAAAGCAAAACTGGCAGGGCTCTCTTGTCCATGAAACATCTGGCACTCTGGCAGGTTGTCGAATTTCCACAAACGTGTGGGGCTCACTACAATGTCCCAGCAGGCCAGCACTGTCTCAAGGAACAGTGACTTCTTCTTGCGGAATTTACACAAGCACCTGCCGACCTGCGCTGCAGAGCCATTCCATCGACAGACACAGTGATACCAGCAGACTGCCAATCCAATTTGACGTCACTTGCAGTGCACTGCGCACCATGCTAAACAGCCGGACAAGAGGCTCACCGTGCTGATGGGGTGGCGAGATGGGGACGCCGCCTTCGTTCTGGCCCTTCCGGAGGTTAACGCTGGAAGCGGCATTTTCTCAAACATCTACCACGCGCCTGCCTTTCCGCCGGCACAGCGCTGGGGGCACAGACCATAAGAGCACCCCGCCGAAATCCAGTCCAGGCATTCTCACCTCTCCCTCAACAAGGTTTTTTGAGGGTTCATGGCGTCTCCGTGACGATACCTCGCGCTCTGCCATTTCCGGCAGCAGCTGCGCTACCTTGTTCGCTTTCTCCTTTTCGTCCCGGCTCCGGGCGGCGACTTGGCAGTGGCAGACATAACAGCGCGTGAGCCATGGCCTTGCTGCAGTGGCGCGGCCAGTATTTCTGGAGAGAGGAGCGAAGTAGGCGGCGATTCAGCGGCGCCGGCGGCCGTCGGAGCTGTGGCGAGCGAGCGGCAAGCATGATTGGCTGGAAATTGGAATGGGCCCACCACATTCCACAACCACCGTCAACCGATTTTGACGGGAAGGAAGGTCAGAAATAAAGAAATACTATTTAATGTAGTAATAAAGAAATAATAAAAAATGAAAAAAACTAAATTTTGTCATTTCAATGTGTCAAATTATATAGGCAAAAAATACCAGTTTTACAAAATGGTATACTAAGACCATGTTCGCTTATCTTATAATCCGTCTTTTTCGGCTGGAATATTGTTTTTCTCTCACAGCAAATCAACCGGAACCGTGTTTCAACTTATTTTTTCAGCGAAACGAACGGGGCCTAAATATTTAATTTTGTCCATTCAAAGCACGAGATTTAAACCATCCACGGTAACTCACATGTGGATGGACTACATTATTCTCTTTTTCAATAAACGAAAATTGATACTTTTCATACCGCCATTTGAAAAAAAATCATACTTTAGTCATTTGGTCATGAGAATATAGTTTTGCACGTTGAAATGGGAAATTTTAGTTTTTATGTTTTTCTAAAATTGCGTAATGCAAGTTTTCAAACGGAAAACTTTGATTTTGATCAGTTGAAATGTCCCATATGTATGTTTTTGTGACGTTTCAGTTTGGTATCAGACGATGCTCTTGCGTATGGGCCTGAGCCCTGAGCCACGCGCTCAACCTAATCTGATGGCTGCTACTCTCTCTGTCTCAAAATAAGTCCGTCTCAAAATAAGTGTACATGTCACACTTTAACGAGTCAATTAATCACTAGATTTATAGAAAATAGTATCAATATTTGTATTTCTAAATATGTTTATAATAAAAATATATGGTGTGATTAGTTTAATGATGAATAATCTCTCCGTCTCCAAATAAATCAATTCCTAGAATCCGTGCAAGTCAAAGTATCTTAAGTTTGACTAACTTTATAGGAAAGAGTAACAATATCTATGACATAAAATGAGTACATTATGAAAATATATCCTATGGTATATCTAATGATACTAATTTGATATCATAAATCTTGATGCTTGTTTTTTCTAAAAATTCGGTTAAAGTTTAAAATTTTTAACTTAAGACAACTATAGAAATCTATTTATTCAGGGATAGAGAAAATATTTAGTATCATAAATAGTAGTATATTTTTATATATATTTAGTCAAAATTAGAATTAACTGACTCCTCAAAGTGCAGAATGTGCACTTAGGACGATAGTGGCTTGCAGGAACGTCCTCTTCGCCATGTGACATTTATCAGTGCTCTGCCAAGCCTCGTTCATCTGTTGATCTATAATTTTTCTATGCAATATTATAATTGTAAGATTAGGTAAACAACTAAATATTAATGACGATATACTTTATTTTCGTACTCAATTTTTAAAAATGTTGATTAGGTTTTTCATTGAAATATTTATTTTTTAATATTTTTCACAGTAGTACTAAAATAATATTAGCCATATATTCGTTTAAATATTATGTATTGTTTGGTTCAGCCTTTTTAGCCCGTCATCGCTTCACGTCGTCAACGGATAGCTTTTCTTTGCGTTTGGCTTTCCTAATACATAATGAATCACCCAGTGAACAGGTATCGGCCTATACAATCTTGATCCTGCTCCTAACCCGGTGTTATCCGATTCCGCTATACTCTTCTTAAAGCCTTATTTAGATGCCCATGTATTGACCTCCGTCTATATGTGCTGGAGTGGTTTAGCGTGGACTAACGTTAATACCTATGTATCCAAACAAGCCCATGGATTCCGCAACTTTAGCTCCTCACAACTTGACGAGATGCAGACTTGCGAGCGCGCAAGATAGAGCATGGAGCACCAAGAACCATAGAAGATCACAGCACCAACAGGAGCAGGGAAGGAGTCCGAGTTGGAGCGCCGCCGGCCGAGCCCGCCTTAAAAACCTCGCTGTGGCTGCCCACATAAGGACGCTGCTCCTAGCGGAGGACCACCACGACAAAGATGCGATCGGGACATCCCGTCCCCTTGCCGAGCCGCCGGCACGAGTAGCAGAATAGCGCAGAGGAAGGAGCACATGAGGAGTGGCGGCGGCGGCGGCGGCGACGCGACGTGGGGTCCTGACGTCCTGCAGCCTATTGAATTCAGGAGTCGTGTTCTAGGGTACGAGAAAGAATAGCAACTTCATAGCCAATGCCCATTGACGGAGCGAGCGAGTGTCATGCAGTGCAGCATGGCCAGTGAGAACGAGGCGGCGAGACCCTCTTTAATCCATGGCAACGGCACAGTGTAGCCCGTTTCTTCAGCAGTAAATGAAAATCGTTCCCAAAGCAAACCAAACAAATTGTGACATCAGTTCCCCTCTAACAGATAGCACTGATAGCTGATTACACTCTCGTTAATTAACGTTTCTAGTGCCGAACCAAACAACACCTTAGTTTTACATACATGTTACAACAATATATGTTAATCATGAATGCAAGCTGACATGGCTATATCTATTGTGTGAGCAAATCGTCCAATCACCTGTATCCACAAATCAACATGTTAGCTAACTCATAGGAAGCCGCTGGATGGTGCATTGCTTGGAGCTTTATTCTTCTTAACCATGTGTTATCCGATTCCGCTATATTCTTCTTAAAGCTTTATTTAGATGCTCATATATTGACCTCAATCCATGTGTGCTGGAGTGGTTTGGTGTGGTCTGACGTCAATACCTAGGTATCCAAACAAGCCCATGGATTCCGCGACTTTAGCTCCTCACACCTTGACGAGACGCAGAGTTGCGAGCGCACAAGATAGAGCATGGAGCACCAAGAACCATAGAAGATCACAGCACCAACAGGAGCAGGGAAGGAGTCCGAGTTGGAGCGCCGCCGGCCGAGCCCGCCTTAAAAACCTCGCTGTGGCTGCCCACATAAGGATGCTGCTCCTAGCGGAGGACCATCACGACAAAGATGCGATCGGGACATCCCGTCCCCTTGCCGAGCCGCCGGCACGTAGCAGAATAGCGCAGAGGAAGGAGCACATGAGGAGTGGCGGCGGCGGCGGCGGCGACGCGACGTGGGGTCCTGACATCCTGCTGTTAGAAACAACAGTGCCTTTGAATCGTAGATCGGGATAAGCATCTTACTTAGGGTTCCTCTAGTTCGCCCTGGCGTAGTTGCACCGCAGCCTCGTGGACAACGGTGTCGAGGGAGCTCGGCGCGGTGGTGTCCAGCGTGGTGGAGACGATATCCAGTGACGATGCAGAGGCGACGGCGGAGTTGGTGGGCTTCCTGTAACAACCCAAAAATCCACACACAAAAAATCCCAACTACAAATTTTTTTTCTTCAAAACCATATGTGATGATGAGTGACATTTGTAGGAGCTAACCCTAAGTGTTGCATTAGTCGTAATCCAACTAAACAAACTCATAAGCATAGCATATCACTTGTTGTATATGTGTGTGTTTAAAATCCCTAACGCATACATTCTTGCATGCATTTTAATTCTAAACAAGCGAGTTGCCTTTTATTGATCTTCTGTTGTGCAAATAAAAGTGACTACTTATAATTAATTTATTATGCAATAAATTAATCACCTAAGTACCACCTAAGTATGTGGGCCCCACCAACCAGCCCTAAGCTCCACCCTTAATCAAGGTGCACACTAGTACATGAAACTAAATAAATCAAACCCTAACCAAATTGGCAACAAATAAAAGAGAAAGGAAAACGAAATAGAAAAAGAAAGGAAATGGAAGAGGAAAATGGAAAAGCCATCTGGCCCAGCTTGTGGCCTGTCCATCTTCTTGGCCCAGCTCGCCAACGGCAATAGCAGCCCAACAACCGCGAACCAGCTTGCGCCCTCCTCTGCTGGCCCACGCGCAGCCGCAAGCAGGCCTGGCCCGACCGCGCGCGGCCCACGCAGCCAGCCCGCACGCCACCACGCCATCGTCTTTCCTTGTTTTGCTGACGGATGGACCCCCGATGTCATCCCCCTCCTTGGTCCCCTCCTCTGCATCTAGAAAACAGAGCACAGGTGCCGTGGGGGGAAAATCCGATGCCGCCTCGGCCCCTCTCCGCCGTCTGTGCCCTCACAACCGACCGCGAGGCCCCGTTGGATGGGTGCCACGTAGGCACCAGCTGCCCGACAGGGTCATGCACGGTGCGTGACCACTGCCGCGCGAACCAGCTCGCCATGGCCATGCCATGCACCTGCCCCCTCCCTGTCCTCCGCCTTTTTGACCAAGGAGCGCGAAATCGGTTTCGCCATCGCACCCGCGGCCGCGTCGCGACCCTGAAGCCCTAGCCTCGACGCGATCATAGCCCTCCGCGCGCCCCTTGGCCATCCCCAGCCGCTCGTTCCATGCCATGGCCGAGCTTCGGCTATAAAAACCAAGCCCTAGAGCCCTAGCGCGTTCCCAAGCCCCGCCGCCACCTTGTGGCCATCCACTGCACACCCGAGCCAAGAGAGAGAGAGGGGAAAAAGAAAAGGAAGAAGAGGAAGAAGAAGGAGCGCCGAAGCCGCCCGACGTCGCCAGTGTCGCCGGAGCGGAGGACGTCGCCCCGATCAACCACGTCGACGCTACTGCTCGGCACGACACGGCATCGTCTCGACACGGCCACGACCCGCCACTGCACCGCCATCCTTTCGCCTTCGACACCGACGGTGAGCCCACGCACCGCCCTCTGCTCACCATCACCATGTGCACCATGGCCGCCGACGTGATCTCCCCACCTGGGAGGCCCAACGTCCACACCTTTCGCCGCCTCGGAGCATGGCACACTCACGCACATGTCCACGATCACACATACCACCTTGACAAGCCCCGAAGGACCGGGCACATCGGAGCTCTGTACGCGCACCGAGCACGCTCGCCATGGCTGGAGCACGACCATGGCGGAGCCGTTCTATCCGATATGAGCCAGTAGAGGTAGGATGGATCCCACCTATGGCCTCGACCCACCATGGAGCACGTTCCGCGCTGGCCTTGGTGGAGAAGGACACCCGGGGAACCGACGCTGTGTCCACCTTGCCGGAGCTCCATCGTGCGCCTCTGCCGTGGTGGACTCCGCTGTGCCCCTTGGGTCACCACCGGTGTGTCCTTCGGCTCCTGGGTGACACCAATCGGAGGAATTGAGCCCCCTTTTTTCCCAGCTATGCCCGCGTCGCCCTATCGCCGCGCCACCACCGGACCGCCCTATCCCCAACGCCGGCTGCCAGAGATCCCAATTCCTTCCCTTGCGCTCACCTGTGGACTCGCCTTGATCTTGAGAAGCCGTAGAACACCTAGACCGCCCCGCCGGCGCCCCGTAGCGCTCCTGCATGCCGCGCCGTCGTCACCGTGCAGCCGTGGACGTCGTAGTGTCCCTACCGGCCACATGGGGACCCGAAGCCCCGCCTTGAGCCCCTGGATGCCCTCGCCGTGCCCCCACGGATCCGTAGAGGCCCTTATCCACCCAGCCGAGCCACCAGGGAGCCCCCACGCACGACCTCACCGCTGGCAAGAGCTCTGCTCTAGCAGAACACCGGTGGAGAAACAGGGGGGAGGGGCGGAGCCTCTCGTCACCACGTGCACCGGGTGCACGGTGCACCGCACGGCCTATGCCCGCATGGACACGGTCCACCGTAGACCTACCCGCGGTCCATGGACCAGTGCTCCTGAGTCCACCGTGGACCGTGCCTATGAACTAAAGCCCGTTAGAGGCCCACTGGGAGCCCAACTGCGCCATGTGGCATCCTTCGCAGCACGACACGTGTCCGGACCCGGGACGGCCCAACCCGGCCCATATCCGGCCCTGATCTAGGCCCAACCGGCCCAGTTTGGACCCGGCCTGTGTTGACCGTTGACCGGGGCCCACATGTCAGCGACACAGAGACTCTGGACCCACATGTCAGGAGGTGACATCATGCTGACGTCGTGATGACGTCATGCTGACGTCCGCGGGACCCACCTATCAGCCGCGGTTTAGCTCTGATGACGTCATGCTGACGTCATACTGATGTCAGCATGCCACGTGGACCAACAGGAGCGTGACACGTGTCAGCACGATATTAATTCAGCCTTTTCCCATTTTCAAAAATGATTTAAACTTCGAAAATTCATAACTAATTCATACGAACTCAGAAAAATACAAGACCAGGACCAAAATTCATCTAAAATCAAGCTCTACGCAATGAACCCATGTTTGAGTGTATTTGACTCTTTTGAATTTTCATTGATTTTTGTGCTATTCTATAGACGTCGCTAATGCGACTATAATGCGATCGTTTACAGACTCAGAGGAGAACCAGACGGACGAGGACCGAGAGTACCGTGAGAAGTACGAAGACGACTACACTGAAGGTGCCACATCCCACCCAATCTCGTAGTACCTATTATACATGACTAATATAGAGCTGCTATTGCTTTACTTTATTGTTATAATCACACTATGATAGGACTTGCATGGTAGTATGCTTTCTTGATGGCCTTTACCTTGACGCAACCTTACCCCTGCTCATCCTGCTGTTAGGCTAGTCACACGCTCGCTGCTATATTTCACTACTTATTATTTCTACTACGCTTATATATACTATATTGATGCGTGGTGGAAACTGGAGTTATCTGGACTTTTGGGAGAGTGCTGCGTGTGTGACTTGGGTGTGTGGAGGGTGAGGGTTGTGTCGACCAAGTTGGAGTATACGACGAGCCTGGGGCAAGTCTTGCCGTTGGGTGCTACCTGGGCACCCCTGGAATGGATACCTGTGGTGGGTAAATGGTATATGAGGTGGCCCTGGGTGTGAACCTGTGATGGGAGGAGCCCGGGGTGGAGGTGTTGTGGTGGCACGGTAAATGGAAACCCTGATGAAGACATTCTGGCTTGGTCATCCCTAAGGACTTACTAGTACTCTGATTCACCAGGAAGCCTTACGTACCACTCGCCCTATATGGTGCGGGATGGCCGGACTACTGGGTAGGATATTGCCACTACTGCTAGGTTAATAGCGGACAGTGTAAGGAGGTACGGGGCGCGGAGGATTCCCCCCCCCCACCCTTCCGAGACTTCATGGAGACCTTGTGGACCCAGCTCATGACTCATAGTTTCAGCCACCCCAAACTAGACTTGGGGTGTACCAGGGCTGAATGGTAGAGTGGCATTATCCTAGGCTAGCAAGCGGCCGGAATCAGCCTAGTTGACGACGGTCAGCGAGGAAGGCAGATCTTGTGGTTATGTAAAACCTCTGCAGAGTGTATGGTTGATCGATCGATACATATGCCGACTTGTCGGCTATGGACCTTTCTTGGATTTCGCTTAAACTAGATAGTGAGATGAGTCCTTCTCTTCTTCCCCCCGTGAGAGAGTGTCGGTCGTAGCCAGGGGCTACGGGCCTTGAGACAGTGCCGAGAGGGATTTGGCATGTCGACTGAGCGATGGTATGGTGATGGTGTGGAGATGGTGGTATATCGATCCCAGGATCGAAACCTGGCTCTGGACTGAAATGGGGTGGAATGGGTGTGGGAATGGTGTTAAAACTTGACCAACTATTATTAAACTCTTGATATGCTAATACATAGGAAACCCCAGCCTTATAGGTTCCTTTTGATTATATCCAACTTGCATCCAATTTCCACAAAGCAATGCTCATAGGGTGGGAGTGGCCAGTACAAATCGTACTGATAAATTTTGGCACACAGGTTCTGCTGAGGAGTTTGACGGTTGAGGGGTTCGTTCCTACGCTCGAGTTTGGCGATCTTAACTTCAAGCTGTTCTGAATGAATGCTACTTTTGATTCCGCCAATGCGGCGATGTAATAAATTATGTATTTCCGCACTATTTGTACTCTGATATTACCGTTGTATGGATGTGGTATTCGACTGGAATTTGGGTAATATGATCTACAACGGTCATAATACACTTCGACTCTGTGGATTTCCCTTCACGGAAATCAGGTCGTTTCACTTCCCATCGCTGGCAGCCCTCACTTTAGATCAGATTAGGTTTTCTGTTCATGGGTCACGGTGGCTCCTATCAACCTCGTAGTTAGAGCCATGATCCCCACCTATCTTTTATAGTGATGTGCGACAGGGGCTCACCAACCATATTAGGGTTGGGCGCCCCCGATCAGGGCGCAGATCCAAGGGACCAATAGGCCTATTGGTAGAGATCAACTAACATTCTCCCCCTTGGATTTCACTACCATCTTTCAATTTCATATCATTTACTTTTGTTCATTCCATTACAGATTAGCGCATAGAGCATGTTTCATCGTCACGGTCAATTACCGATAGATTTAACAGCTACAACACACCACTCTATTCTGAAATAGATACTTAACTTTGTGCCTTCTTTTGTCTAGGAATTATAGGCTTTCCCTTAAACCCATGCTAGCTACATGTTCTCTGAACACGTTGGGTGGTAAGTCTTTTGTAAGCGGATCCGCGAGCATCTTTTCGGTACTTATATGCGCAAGACTTATGACGTGATCTCGGACTTTATCTTTCACAACATAATACTTTATATCAATGTGTTTGGCATCACTACTTGACTTATTGTTATGAACATACTGTACTGCCGGATTATTATCGCAGTATAACTTAAGTGGTCTATAGATGTCGTCAACCACCTTTAAACCGGGTATAAACTTCTTTAGCCAGTTCACCTGCCCTGTTGCCTCATAACACGCTACAAACTCGGCATACATTGTGGACGATGTAGTGACGGTTTGCTTTGAGCTTTTCCATGAAATAGCTCCCCCTGCGAGAGTGAATACATATCCAGACGTGGATTTTCTATCATCTCCCGCATAATCAGAATATGAATATCCCACTATATAGAGTGAATCAGATCTTCTATACGTCATCATGAGGCTTTTCGTTCCTTGCAAATAACGCAAGACTTTCTTTACTAATTTCTAGTGTTTTGTTCTAGGATTGCTCTAGAATCTGCCAACTAACCCAGTAACAAATGCCAAGTCAGGGCACGTACATACTTGAGCATATTGTAAGATTCCGACAACTGAAGCATATGGAACCATTTTTAATTTGATCGATCTCATACTGGTTCCTGGGGCATTTTAAATCCCCATATCTGTCGCCCTTGACTATAGGAGCAGGTGAGGGACTACATTTGTGCATATTGAATTTCTTTAAGATCTTTTCTATGTATGCCTTTTGTGACAGTCCTAATACCCCTTTACTTCTATCTCGGTGAATCTCGATCCCTAGAACGAACGAAGCTTCACCAAGATCTTTCATATCAAATTTTGAGGACAAAAACTTCTTTGTCTCCAGCAGTAGACTGACATCACTACTGGCAAGTAAGATATCATCCACATACATGACAAGGAAGATAAACTTCTCATTCTTAAACTTTGCATAGACACAATTGTCCTCTACATTTTCTTTAAACCCAAAATTTCTTATTGTCTGATCAAACTTCAAGTACGACTACCTTAAAGCTTGTTTTAATCCATATATGGATTTCTTTAGGCGGCATCCCATTTATTCTTTTCCTTCCATGACAAAACCCTTCGGTTGTGCCATGTAAACATTCTCCTCCAAGTCCTCATTGAGAAATGTCGTCTTTACATCCATCTGATGTAATTCTAAATCGTAATGTGCCACTAATGCCATTATGATTCTGAAGGAATCCTTACATGAGACTAGAGAAAAGGTCTCATTGTAATCAATCCCTTTTCTTTGCGTAAAGCCTTTTGCCACAAGTCGCGCTTTATATCTCTCTATATTCCCTTGAGAGTCAAGTTTTGTTTTGTAGACCTATTTATAGCCTACTGTTTTGGCTCCTTGAGGAATTATTTCCAAGTCCCAAACTTTATTGGCATTCATAGATTTTATTTCATCTTCCATGGCCTCAAGACACTTTGATGAATGATCACTTCTCATGGCTTCTTCAAATGAGGTGGGATCATCCTCCATTTGAAATTCCTCAGTGTTGTATACTTCATAGTCAGTAGGAATAGCTGATTTTCTAACTCTTTGAGACCTTCTAGGGGCCTCCATATTTGGCACATCTTCTGTTTGAGGCTATTGTTGCTCCCCCTCATGTGTGGCAATAGGTTCTACAGGATCCTGAAGAACAGGTTCCTTATCGTCATTCATTGTTGCCATAGGTGGAATAACAATAGGTGCTGGCACCACAGTATCTTGCACTGTTGGTGCAGCGACAACAGGTAGTGAGAAAAATGGCTCATGAATTATCGGAGTGGGCGCATACACCCTCTTCTCTTCAAGGTCAATTTCTCGAGCTACCATGCTCCCCCTCATCATTTCATCCTCTAGGAAGACAGCATGTCTTGTTTCCATAAACTTTGTATGTCTGTCTGGACAGTAGAAACGAAAACCTTTTGACTTTTCTAGGTAGCCATTGAAATGACAACTTACTGTTTTAGGATCTAGCTTCCCAATGTTTGGGTTAAATACTTTAGCCTCAGCAGGACTCCCCCACACACATAAGTGGTTTAGTGAGGGTACTCTTCCTGTCCACAACCCATATGGTGTTTTGGACACCGACTCACTTGGTACTCTATTGAGAATATGAATGACGGTTTTAACGCCTCCATCCACAGGCTCAACGGTAAGGTGAAGTAACTTATCATACTACGCACCATATCCATCAGGGTACGATTGCGTCTTCCAGCTACTCCATTCTGCTGAGGTTCACCCGGTGTAGAATACTGGGCTACTATGCCATTATCCTATAAGAACCTTGCAAAAGGTACAGGAACTTGGCCATTTGGGGTATGCCGACCGTAGTACTCCCCCCACGGTCGGACCTGACTATCTTAATCTTTAAATTGCGTTGATTTTCAACTTCTGCCTTAAATATCTTAAATTTATCCAATGCTTCTGTTCTTTCTTTGATTGGATAAATATAGCCATAACAGGAGTAATCATCTGTGAATGTTATGAATAAATCATAACCATCCACACTCTTTACAGGAAACTGACCATAGATATCTGTGTGAATAATCTGTAAAATTCCTACGCTTCGTTTGACATCTTTCTTAATTTTCTTTACGTACTTTCCTTTTATGCATTCTCTGCATTGTTCTAAATCTGAGAGCTCTAATGGAGGAAGAATATCATTCTTAACTAGTCTTTCTATTCTCCCCCTCGAAATATGGCCTAAACGGCAGTGCCATAATTTCGATGACGTATCATGAGCTCTCTTATGCCACCATTTCCAGAGTAACTCTCTGTCACCGGCTCCTTTATCAGTTGGGTAGCATATGTCTTTGAAGAGCCAATAAACTAACTCTTTATTCTATCGAGGTACTCGGTGATCGTGTCACACTCTGGGATTGAGCCCACAATTACATGCTCAATCGTGTTCTTTATCACAGCTAAACATTTCTTGTTGGCAATGACCCACTTTCTGTGCTCAAGGTCATAGGACATCTTTTGGGATTCAAAATCCCTCTCTTTAGTTGCTCAAGCGGCATCAGCCTTGTTTGTCTCCCTCACCGGTGCTACAGGCTCTGTGGAACATGGTGAGGTGACTACCCAGTCCACCTTAGTCAAGATGAAGGCCAGGTCAAACTTTTTCTTAACATAAAAAATAACAACAATTGCATGCCTTGATTTCAACGTTGGTCAAAATCAAAACATACAACTGTTCTTATAAATTAATTCTACATCACTGTTGGGCAGAAATAGAATTAATGCATAAAATCATTAAAATTACGATATTGTTATTAACAACGTTGGTCAGAAAATAACAACATCATAATCATGTCAAAATCTCTTTTTCTCTAATTATTCAACTGTTCTTACACACTAATTCTACATCACCGTTGGGCAGAAATAGAATTAATGCATAAAATCATTAAAATTACGATATTATTATTCACAACGTTGGTCAGAAAATAACAACACCATAATCATGTCAAAATCTCTTTTTCTCCAATTAAATATCACGTTGGCTCAAAATAACTGGAGAATAAACTATTTCTTTAGCAGCGGAAAACGTATACTCAATTTCTTAAATTTTACCCACAGGAAAAATACTTTTTTCTATTTTTCTTTTGAGCCAATTTGCATTTTCAATTTTCCATGAAAAAGAAAAAAAGGAAAATGCGGGTTCATTCTGCCTCTCTCGGCCCAAAACCGGCAAAAGGCCGGCTCGGCCCATTGCCCCTGCACGCGCGAGCTGCCACCCAGGCCGCAACATGGGCTTGGGCCGGCAAAGCACCGCTGCACGCTCGCCCGCCTGCGCCGTGATGCGGCCCGTGCATCCGGCGTCGTTGGATTCAATCGGATGGCCGAGCGGTGAGATCGGGTGAACAAAACCGCCGACGCCGTCCTCCTCCTGAATCCTAACCCTCATTCGCGCCTCTCCTTCTCTCTCTCACTCTCTCAGCCGCAGCGAGCGCACTGAGCGAGCGAAGCAGTGGAGCGGGCAGCCATGGCGCCGTCGCCGCCCCCCTCGCCAGCGTGCGCGCTCCCCAGCGGGTGAGCGCGCCGCCGTTGAGCGGCCTGGCCGTGGCGCCCCCTTGGCCGAGCCCGGCGAGCAGCTCCCCGGCTCGTCCCTTTCTTCTCCTCGCGCGCCGGCGAGGTAGCAGCACTGCACAGTGGCGAGGTAAGCCAAAATGACTCTTCCTCTTCTCCCTTTCCCCTTCTTTCTTCTCGGTTGAGTCCGATTGGGTTGGGGATTATTTCTAGGAATACAATCTTGGGTTAGGGTTTCACTGTGTATCATCCCCGTGGAGTCTTTACGGGTTTTAGGGTTCGGCTTTGATTCTCTTGTAGGCCAAATCCCTCTTCTTTTGTTCTTTCCTTCACCCAGTTAGGGTTAGGGTTCGGTTGAACCCGATTCAGTTTTTCTCTCGGTTTTGATTCAAGATCTTCGAGATAAGCCCCTTCCCCTCTTCCCTTTCTTCTCTTTTGGATCTTCTTTCTTTTCTTTTCAGAGTTGAACCAATTTGGGGTTGGGGTTAGGGTTAGGGTTTGGCTTGGAGTGCCGAGACCCCTTTCTATTCTCTTCTCAGATCCGAACACCGATGTTCTTTTCTTGCCGCGCGTCGGGGAAGATGACGGTGCGGCAGCTTTCCCCGCGCGGTGGTGGTGGTGACCGGCAGTCAGTGACACCCGCCACCCTCATGTTCTCTTTTCTCTTTTCTTTTACCCAGTTAGGGTTAGGGTTTCAATCCGAAACGGATCGAACCCTTGTTCTTTCTTTGATTTCTTTTCAATGCTTTACCCCATACTAGATCTACACACTGGCAACCTAGCTCTGGTACCATTGTTAGAAACAACAGTGCCTCTGAACCGTAGATCGGGGTAAGCATCTTACTTAGGGTTCCTCTAGTTCGCCCTGGCGCAGTTGCGCCGCTGCCTCGTGGACAACGGTGTCGAGGGAGCTCGGCGCGGTGGTGTCCAGCGTGGTGGAGACGATGTCCAGTGGTGATGCAGAGGCGACGGCGGAGTCTGTGGGCTTCCCGTCGCTGACAGCCCTCACTTTAGATCGGATTAGGTTTTCTGTTCGTGGGTCACGGCGGCTCCGGTCAACCTCGTAGTTAGAGCCATGATCCCCACCTATCTTTTATAGTGCTGTGCGACAGGGGCCCACCAACCATATTAGGGTTGGGCGCCCCCGATTAGGGCGCAGATCTAAGGGCCCAATACGCCGTTGGGCCTATTGATAGAGATCAACTAACACCTGCAGCCTATTGAATTCAGGAGTCGTGTTCTAGGGTACGAGAAAGAATAGCAGCTTCATAGCCAATTCCCATGGACGGAGCGAGCGAGTGGCATGCAGTGCAGCACGGCCAGTGAGAACGAGGCGGCGAGACCCTCTTTAATCCATGGCAACGGCACAGTGTAGCCCGTTTCTTCAGCAGTAAATGAAAATCGTTCCCAAAGCAAACCAAACAAATTGTGCCATCAGTTCCCCTCTAACAGATAGCACTGATAGCGGATTACACTCTCGTTAATTAACGTTTCTAGTGCCGAACCAAACACCACCTTAGTTTTACATACATGTTACAACAATATATGTTAATCATGAATGCAAGCTGACATAGCTATATCTATTGTGTGAGCAAATTGTCCAATCACCTGTATCCACAAATCAACATGTTAGCTAACTCATAGGAAGCCGCTGGATGGTGCATTGCTTGGAGCTTATGGCTCGTAAGGAATGATCTTGTTTTCAATACTTAACAATATCTTCTCTGCATTGCTCTTTAATTTCTCTGCAGAAATGGAACCACCTCCACAGGTCCAGGGATCTAAACTAGGCAATGAAGGTGACGGAGAGATTGATGCTGCAGTTGTTAGCCTAGTTTGTGGATGATGCTGATGCTGGATAGTTCAAACTTGCTTGGCTATGCGTCCATGCTTTTATTTCGCTTTATCTTTGCATAGAATGCTTAGAGGGAGGTTAGAGAGAATGTTTCTCCGATCCGCTCGATGGTAGTAAACTTCTAAGACTAATCTTGTAGTAAGCAGGTATCCCCAGCAAACATACTTGTTTTTTTCCTTGTAAGGCAGAGCCAAAAGGTCTTTGTTCTAAATAGGGAGTTGTTGAACACCATGCTATATTATTCAGCATCAGAAAGCTAAAGCTTCATCTAGAAGAGGTATCTTCAGCTACCCATGCCGTGTGGGCAGAGATGACACGCCCCATCCATCCTTGCAGAAGCCATTGACCATCCTGGCATATCATAAAGTCTTTGTGGTAATGCTTCGTGACCTCGTCTTTCACTATACCTTTACAATGCTTGATTTTAGTGGCAGCTGCCTTAGGCCTGCCCGTTGGTTTCTTGTCTGCCATTGTCTATATTTCTCAGGGCGTTCCACTAGGTCCATGCCTTCACATGAGATGTCATTAAACACATAATGTCCAAGGAGGACTTGCTCCAGCACCAATCGAGATTTACTCTCCCTTGGGATGGTTGCGTCCAGCATGTCAAACAGTGCCATGTAATGAAATAGCATCTCCCGAAACCGTGACAGGAAGAAGGAACCATATGAACGATTCATAACGCTCTGGATGAATACATCAGGCCTCATCTTCTTGATGTTATTGAGGACAGTATCCCTAGGACTTGGAGAATCAAAGAATATGCTCTCTTCCATCAAGATGTTGAAGCTGAAGAGGTCACTCACGACAAGCACCCCATCAACGTCAATGTGCAAGTCCATGATGGAAATATCCTCCCAATTTCTCGTGATTGCGTGGAACTTGAACGAAGGCAACCCAAGCTGATGAGCACATTTCATGAGCCGGCACCCTATTTTCTCAATTTGCTCACCTGGGTAGTATGCAGGCTTGGGGCGGGTTATGGCGGTGAACTTCACCTCCGGTGGGCCGCCTTCTTTACTTGCTATAGCAAGCGGAGCAAGCCTGCCCATTGGAACCCATAACTCATACCATAATCCACGATATGCAACCTGCTCTTACCCACCATGGCCTGCATAAAGGTCATTGTTGAAAAAATGAACGTCACATTGAGGAAGCAACAAGCTTTAGTGTAAAGCTTGTAGGCTTTGAGGAACTCCACAACTGAGGGGTGCTCTAACTTAAGCAACTGCCAAATCTGGCTCCCTATGCCACCTATGCGTGCCTCTAGCCCCTTGGTGAAACAATGAGCTAGCCGTTGTGTGGCATCCCCTGTTGCTGAAGCATGTTGCTTGATTTGCATCAGTAGCTCACGCGCTGTCATGTGATCGTCCGCTGCCAGAGCCTGCGCACAAGAGGTCAACAACCTACATATGTCGACCACATTGTCCCTGGCCGCTTTGATCCTACCGCTCTTCCTGTTTTTCTTCTCGACGTCAGTATTGTGTATGGTGACACGCTCCATGCCCTTGATGCATGTCTCATAGGCATGCAACATCATTTCGTCAAGCATCTGGTTACCACATTTCTCCTCGGATTCCCTGATCATCATCATAGCTTTGCTGGTACTTCTTACCTCATCCTCTAGAAGGTGGTCCCTATTATACCTTTTCTTGACCCTACTACCAATAATGTTGCTTTCCCTGATTTGATTCACCTGCTCATCCCTTGTAAAGTTGTTGTCTTTGGGCAAGAACATGTTGGCTTCTTCCATGCACTCCAAGGATGCCCCCACCACATGTGTACCCTTGGATAAGGGCAAATTAAGCGCGCTTTCATCACCATGGCCTTCATGCAAGAAATATTTGGGCCCCTCCCCGTTGTCGGCGTTAGCGTCAAAGGAAAGGGAGAGGATTTGCACAAAGGGCTGCTGCACCTGGAGTAGCGCAGGGTGATCAGTGAGCTTATTATCACCATCATCATCCTCCATGAGCATGCGTGAGATGTAAGGGAGCATCATGTCGTTAGGGACATGATGCTGGCCCTCACTGCTGCCATTGGCCCTTCTGGGGAAGGTCAGTGAAGACAGGTGGGGATGCTGGTGGCTGCTCCATGAGATCCTTGACGAAGACTTCGTCCGCTGTGGTGGCCATGGTGATCAATATATGGTAGTGGCCAGTGGGGCTTGGCAATTGGTGGCACAGTAGCATTTGGTTCACGTATATCATACTGAGATATATACACTTTTGGTTAATGATTCCTACAAGCAGGAGTGCAAAAGAAGATGGCTGGCTGTAACCCCGATGCTGCAAAACATATTTAAATATATAAGGTTTCACAGGCTAACGTAAAGTAATAGTGAACAGGAAAACAGAGAAATAGAGGAGCAGAGTTGGAACGCATGCCAAAATTGACAATTTAAGGATTGATGCAAATAGCAAGATTTATAATATAAAAAATTTCCATAATGCATTATGCATGGCTACGTTTTATTTCACATATATAGGTTAAAAAAGATAGTTTTTTTCTAGCACTTTTCTGAGCACCACATGCCCCTAAATGATTTTAAATGAAAAAAATCAACTTAAAAGTTTTTGAGGTCTCCATCCGAGGTCTTCTACAGAATTAAAAACTTGAATTTTAAAATCTAATAGCAAACCATATATTTGGGGCTCTAAACAATCTCAAATAAAAAAGTTGTCAACTATAAAGTTATATATCGCATCGAGAGCTACGGCTTTGGTATAGTCCAGGTCAAAATTTGAGGTCATTTAAAAATTTAAAATTTGAATTTCAAAATCTAAGAACTTAAAACAAATATTTGGAACTCTAAGTGATCTCAAATCAAAAACTTGTTAACTATAAAGTTCTAGATCACGGCGATAGCAATAACGTTAGTATAGACCATTTCAACATTGGAGGTAGTTTAAAAACTCAAAATTTGGGCTCAAAATCAAATAATTTAAAATGAATATTTGGACCACAAAGCGACCTCAAATAAGAAAAATTTCAACTGTGAAGTTGTAGATTGCATCGAGAGCTAAAACATGAGAATAGACCATGTCAACATTCAATGTCATTTAAAAATTATTAAAGTTTTGAATTTCAAAATCTGGTAGCTTAAAACCAATATTTGGGATCTAAATGATTTAAAATAAAAAAAATTCAGCTTCACAGATGTAGATTGTGTCATGCTGCAGTCTCTGGGCAGCCTCAGGGTTCCGCTCAAATGCTTTGAGTTGTGCTCCTGCTCTCCTCCGGCACTGGGTTTGCCCATTTGCTGGTCGGATCCTTGTAGGAGTGGCCAGATCTCGCTGCTGGTCGGTTTTCACCAGATCCGGTAGTTGGAGGCCTTCTATGGATGGCTTCCTCCGATGGCCGCCTCCTAGTCGACGTGTGCTGCTCGTCGGCCTCCGTGGCCACTGCAGCTTCGCTTGCATGGCCCGAGGCATGGGCACGGCTGGGGCATCGGTCCTTTCCCTGGGAGCGTTGATCGAGTGTTGCAGCTTCCCAGGGCTGCAGATCGGCAATTCAGCGGTGCGGTTAGCTCTCTCTCCATGCTTTGTCTCCTGGATGGGGTCGGGGGCATCTTCCCATGGCTGCGCGTGCAGCGAGGACTCCTGCGGTATGCGTGGTGGCGTCAGGTGTCAGCGGGGACGTCGGCATATTTGTCATCGGCATCTTTCTTCGGGACTAACCTCCTCTACGGAGGGCTCTGGCGAGCCGCGGGGGTACATGCTTGAGGTCATGGCGAAAGTCTGGGCGGCGGCGGCTGCGGACGCCGCTTGCTCCCTGGAGGCATCATGTTAGTATCTCTTCTTGTACCCTGCTGGTGTTTGCGGGTGTAAACTTTCCCTTCATGGGCTAGCGTTGTCGGCACCTTTGGTGTCATTCCCTTCCTGAAGGCATGCATCACTAGGCTTCTCCCCTCCAATGTTCCGCTCTCGTTGTCTGTCCATGATGGCTCTACAAGTTGTTCGGTTGGTGGTGCTCGGCAACTTGTTGAGTTTGTTAGTTGCGCTCTTTGGTGGTTGCTAGAGAGAGTTGTTCGTTTCAATTGTTAGCTAGGTCTCTGTTGAGTTGCTAGTTGTTGGGTAGTTGTTAACAAGTTGGCTTGGTGTAGTTTACCTGAGCAAGTACTGGCTAAAGTTGTTAGTCGTCTCGGCAGTTGTGTCAAAGTTGTGGTGGTGCACTCTCCTTAGCTTTGTAGTTTTTGGACTCAGTTTCTAAAAAAAAACTGGGCCAATATTGTTTTATATTTCTTTGTCTAATAAAAAACGTGGCAAAGCTTTTGTCGTCCCTTCGAAAAAATCTGAAGAGTTATGAGTGCCTTGAGATTCAACTAATAATGGCCTCGCTTAGCGCTGGTCAGTTTGGTGTGGTTGTGGTGGTTGCTTGATTTGGTTCGGGTGGTGGCGACTGCATGTTGTGATACCCCTTCCAGTGGTGATCCATAGTGGGCCAGTGACCACTGAATTGGCTATGGTTCATGTAGACCGGCAACACGGTGGGTGGCCATGCATGCCTGTGGCCATCCCACTGTCGCAGTGCCAGGCCAGTGGAAGGCGGTTTGTTGCAGACGACAACCTAGGTGGAGGATTCGTGTGGCTACTGCTAGAAGCTCATTGGTTGGCTAGGTGCAGTGCCAACAGCGCCAACTTTGTTTCGTTTGCAGCAGGCGGATGTGGGGGCATTGTGGCTCGTGGTTGACAGGTTTGTTGGCCGAATTTTTTATAATTTGGTCCTTTTTTTTTGAAAGTTTCTCACAAATAGATCCCTAGCGGAAAGAATTCAGGAAATGGACCCTTAGCTCGGCGCCATTTATGCTGGCACCGAGCTCGGCGCCACCGTTTCTGGCGCTGAGCTCCTGGGCACGGTCGGTGCCATGCCAGGGGGCTCGGCGCCGTAGATCTTGGCGCCGAGCTCGGCGCCGTCCACTCTGGCGCCGAGCTCGGAAATATCTACCCCACGCCGGTCCTCTCTCTTCTTCCTCTCGCGCCCTAGCCCTACCGACGCCGCCGCCCTTGCCCGCGCCACCGCCGCCTCCGCGCCCGCGCCACCTCGGCCGCCACCGCGCCGCGCCACCGCGCCGCGCCGCCGCCGCGCACCGAGCCCGCGCCTAGCCAGTGCCGACCGCACGGCGCCGCCCCGCGCCCGCGCCTTGCCGCTGAGCCCGCGCCGCGGCTGCCCCCGCAGCCCGTGCCGCGCCCCTCGCCGCGCCTGCCCCCGCGGCCCGTGCCGCGCCCCTCGCCGCGCCGACCCCGCGCCGCGCCCGTCGCCGGGCCGAGGCCGCCCCCGCCCCGCGCTGCTCCCCTCGCCGCTCCGAGGCCGCGCCTGCTCCCGCGCCCGCGCCCGAGGCCATGCCCGCGCCCCCGCCCCGTGCCGCGCCGAGGACGCCCCCCCCGCCCCGCGCCGTGCCTCTCGCCGCGCTGTCTCCTATGGTTGGCCGCTGCGCCTTGCCCTCCACCGTCGGCTCTGGGCCGCGCCCATCGAGCCGGACTCGTCGCGCGTAGCCCCAGGCATCCCGCGCTCGCCGCACGCCACCGCCGTCGTCTATCTTCGGCCTGACCCACGCCCATCGTCCGCCGGCCCGGACAGGTAAAAATTATGAATATGCAATGTACTTACTTAGTTAGTATTTGTTATTTATTAGTTAATGTGATGACTTAGATAGTTGACTTAGTTAGTGATCTAGTGAGATATATATGTAGATAGATATATAGAAACATAGACACATAGGCACATAGATATAGTTAGATAGCTACTTAGATATGTAGTTACATTTTTAGTTATCTACATATGATCTAGCTATTTAGTGAGTACATTGTAAATATATTCGTTGATTACTTAGTTTGTAGTTAGAAAGTACTTGTTAGGTACTATCTATCGTCTAATTTGGACTAAAGAAAATGTGTTTCGTTACTTGTTTGAAATAGATGGATAACCTAGTGACCATATATCATGGAGGCACCGTTGAAAGCGATCGCTATGGATATGTTGAGTTTCTTGACATGCAAAGCGTGCCTGTGCTATTCAATGATAGGCCTTCATTTAGTGACATGGTTGCAAGGGCTCGGGAGGAGCTGCATTGCCTTGTAGATGATGACATTGCAATTGATGGTGTACTGCACCTAGGTTGTCCTCCGAACATCTTTAGGCGAATGATCTCAATTGGTTGTGCGGATCAGTGGGAGAACTATGTAAGATCGGCTATGAAGAGCCAGCTGCAATGTTTGGACATGGTTGTGCGTCGGGTGTTAGTTGATCCCATCCCTCATGGGTTTACCCCAACAATGGATCATCAGGCATACATCGACCCTCCCATTCTGGAACCTTACCTGCATGTGCAGATTGCACCTACGGTTCCCGATGCTCAATCTGCCCCCAATGCGGTATTTGGATATGGTTGTCAGACTCATTTTTCCATGGCAGATCCTCCTTATGAGATCCCTTTGACACAGAATCATCCGAGTAAGTGTCTTAACCGCATGGTTTTTGGGAGCTTACCCCGTTCCTTACATCTATTTCTTTCATTCTTTCCTCATTTCTTTAATGATGTTGCAGGGGACATTCCTGAGAATGTGGATGTGCCCCCTGTTGCTGCGCAAGTGCAGTTTGGATATGGATTTCGTGGGTCAAATAGTGTTGAAATTATGCATGATTCGGAGCCATATGAGATGGCTAGGGCTGTTGATTCTGATGATGATCGCCCTGTTGGAGAGCTGATGGAGAGTGACATTGAGATGATGAGGCGTATCTTCCCGATCGCCGTGATCCTAGAGTTCACGAGTTCAGCGATCTTGCTCATTCCGATCAGGCGTTTGCAGAAGGACATGATAATGAGCTCCTAAAAGCTCCTGAGGCCGGTCCTAACATGGTAATTGAGAATGGGAGGGTGTTCAATGACCTCCCTGCTTTGAAGAGGTGGTTGCAGGCTTTTACAGTGATACGAAAGAGGCCTTATATGGTATTGCATTCATATGTGGAGCGCCGTTACACAGTTGTGTGTGACAAGGAACGCTGCCCATGGAGGGTTTGTGCAAGGAAGCAACAGATAACCGGAAAATGGAAGATCACAAAAGTTGTCGGGCCACACAATTGTGCTGACCATGAACTGACACTGATGCATCAGTAGTTGACATCTACCCTCATTGCCAAGCGGTTGATGGGAATTTTGCAGGGAGAACCCAACATGAAGGTGAGGACAATTATCAGGACCGTTGAAGCGTTGTATGGAGGATATTTGATAACTTATGGTAAAGCATGGAGGGCTAAGAAGCAAGCGTGGAAGATGATATATGGGGACTGGGAGGATGGGTATGAGCAGCTGCCAGTTCTTTTCAATGCAATTAAGGCAGTGAATCCTGGCATGCATTATGAGTACATCCCAAAACCTAATGCATGGAAGGATGGGAGGCAGATATTCTTTCGTGCCTTCTGGTGCTTCCCTCAGTGTGTCGAGGCCTTTAGGCACTATCGTCCCATCTTCTCCATTGATGGTACGTTCTTGATTGGCAAATACTAGGGCACACTTCTTATAGCCATATCCTGTGATGCGAACAACAAGTTGGTTCCTTTGGCATTTGCCTTGGTTGAGAAGGAGAACAATGACAGTTGGGGATGGTTCTTGAGGCTAGTCTGGATACACGTGATTGGGCCTAGCAGGGAGGTTGGCGTCATATCTGATAGGCATCAGGGCATACTTAATGTCGTGCGAGAGCAGATACAGGGGTATGCACCATTGCACCATCGTTGGTGTACTCGACACCTTACCGAGAATCTACTCCGGAAGGATGGTGTCAAGGGTAACTTTGATTTGTTCTAGGAGGCTGCTCGACAGCTTGAGGACAAGTACTTTAAGGAAAAGTTGGAGCAGGTTAGAACCGCATCAAATGTAGAAGGTAGACAATGGCTCACTAGTTTGATGAGGGATTTGGAGAAATGGACGAGAGCTCACGACGCCAGTGGCTGGAGGTACGAGTTTTAGTGCAGCAACATGGCAGAGTCATTCAATAAGTTGCTATTGGGGATACGTGGTATGCCCGTGAATGCAATTGTTCAATTCACCTTCTATAAGCTTGTTGCCTGGTTCAACGATAGACATGCCCATGCATTGCAGTTGTGGAGTGATGGAGAGATATGGGCTCTGAAACCAAAGGCACATCTAGAGAAGGCAAGAGAAAGGGCTGGCACACATGAGGTTGCATGCTTTGACCACGCCACAGGGACTTATCAGGTCGAGCATAGGGGCGGTACAACATCCGATGGCGAGGTCCAAGAGTCGAGGATACATGTGGTTGTCCTCCAAGATTTCAAGTGCACTTGTGGTAAACCAAGGCAATACCACTTTGTATGTTCTCATTTCGTGGTAGCAGCTAGGCATCGCAACTATAATATCGAGAGGAGGATCCTCACGAGTTCAGTGTCGACACGCTTGTGAACACATGGAGCCCCCGCTTCGTGCCTTTCCGGGACCCTGGAGAGTGGCCTCCATATGATAGGCCGAAGTACATTGTGGATCTAGCTTACCGTTAGAACAAGCGTGGATCAAGGCAGAGGACGAGGCACATGATGGTTATGGATCAGATACCCGAAAGAACTAGGCGTGGGAGAGGAACTCCATTTGTTACTGATCCCGAGCAGTACGAGTGCGGCAAGTGCGGTAGACTTGGCCACAACTCACGAAGCTGTCGTTGGTAGATTAGTGAGGTAGGACTATTGGTTTATAGTATTATTTTACATTTGTCTTATTCATATATTTAATTATGCATGTCTCAATTTATGCTTGTATTTGTGTCAATTACTTATACATTTACAAGTTCATGTTTCATTGTATATTGGAATTCTAATTCATTCACTTTTTTGTAGGATGGAGCAATTCCACCTGCTCGACCCGATGTACGAGGCGACCCACCGAGGACGTCTCGTTGCGCTGGGGCAGGTAATAATCTATAAGTTTTATTCGTACATGTGTTCGTGAAGTAACATGTGACTATGTTTTATTCGATGCAGGACCTTCCGCACCTTCATTCTAGGATCCACAGTAGGTTCTTGGACATTCGGTACGACGACAGGTACACTCCTTTCCTGCAAAGAGCTGGCCTAGATGTCATCTCCTTTCAAGTTCGTCGTGGGTTGCCCAAGTTCAAATCAGCGGCGATAACTGCGTTGGTGGACAGGTATTAAAGTGAATCGTTGCCTCCATTCATGGCCATTTGTTCATGCGATTGATTTTTTGACGAGTAATCTTGCATTGTCTTAAATATAGGTGGCGGCCAGAGACTCACAGCTTTCACCTACCTTTCGGGGAGATGATAGTCTCACTTCAGGACTGTCAGAAGATGCTAGGCCTAAGGATTCATGGCAACCCAGTCACCGGGCAGTGCAGGTCAGAATGCTGGAGAGCACAAGTGGTGGCCTTCCTTAGGCATGAGCTTGGCGAGCAAGGGGCTCGCACTTCTGGAGTTCCCATCTCATGGCTACGTGTAGAGTTCGCACAGTGCCCCCAGGAGGCAGATGAGGAGACGGTTGGGTACTACTGCCGGGCATGGATCCTACACCTTTTTGCTTGCGTTCTCTTTCCCGACGCCACGGGTGATAGTGCGTCCTGGATGTGGATCCACTGCCTCAGTGACTGGGACCAGGCGGGTCAGTACAGCTAGGGCTCTGCAGTCTTGTGTTTTCTATAACGGCAGCTATGCGAGGGGTGTCGTTGGTCTATGTCCAACCCGTCACTTGGTGGATGCGTGTACCTATTACAGCTGTGGATATGGGCTCGTCTTCCAGTTGGTCGTCTAGAGGTTCTGGCTCGTTGTGAGTGGTTCCAATGTCAGCCTCCAAGTCACCAGCTGACGTGGGCGTACCTTTGGGACCAGGTTAGGGTTCCGCACATGAGGATAGACCGGGCGTACATTGAGTACACAAACGAGCTAGATACGCTGACGGCGTCTAGTGTAAGTAAATTTTATTTTCCATGCTGCTTTGAAAAGGATTAGTATACTATCTAACATCTTATTTGTACATGTTGCAGGTGGAGTGGGAGCCGTATGGTGGAGAGGACGCACTTCCTTTTCAGCTTGTGGGGCCGATGACTACTTCTATAGGATGAGGTGCCCTCTAATCTGCTTCTATGCTGTCGAGTACCACCTGCCAGATAGGGTTGCACGCCAATTTGGAGTGAGACAGCTTTGGCCTATGGCTCTGTTCTCGACTGGCGTTGACTTACACAAGTAAGTGTTTTGATATTTCAAATGTCTCATGATGATGGTCCATTTCTATTAATATGGTGACACGTACGTGGATTCATGTAACGATGACATACATGCAGGTTGGATCGTCAGAGGAACAAGAAGATTTTTGACTGGGAGAGGCACCACCAGTCCTACATTGAGGAATGGGAGGAGATGCACAACAACGTGGACAACAACAACGAGCCGCATACGAACCGTGAGTTCAGGCGGTACCAAGCTTGGTACCAGCGTGCGACACGGTGCCGGCTGAGGCTACAGTGGACCAAAACTGACTACGCCGACATCGAGTCCTCCGACAATGAAGACACGGCGTACGACCAGTCGACTCGTGCAGGAAGGCAGGTGGAGGTAGGACCGATCTTGGACAGAGTGGTAAGCCAATCGCCTTATTTTTTATGTTGAGTTACATAACAATACATTCAGCGTTCTTGGACCGACATTAGGAGTTATCTATTGTAGTTAGTGCAACCTTCGAGCCGTATAACCCTTATAATAAGTTAGATTCTTGTACAAAAGAAAACAAAACTAAATGCTATCTATTCAGAAGTCTTGTTATTGAGAACTTTGTTGCAGGGCAATACACTGAAATGCTCAGTTGAAGAGATCGAGCGCGTTTGGCCAAGAGTCAATGACGACTACATACTTGGCTTCCTAGACGTAAGATTTAAAATATTCTTTCAAACATATCATTAATACGTTATATTCTTTCAGTTAACATAGTTTTGTACAACAGAGGCTGTCATGTTGTCTATGCCGTGCGGCTGGTCGTTGTGGTTGCAGGACAGACACGACGCAAGACATGTACGTTCCTTCCACAGGAAGAGGAGGCTTGGGTTCCTCTAGTCAAGAAGCTACAGGGGACGGGGACGAGGATGAGGAGGAGGACGACGATGATGACGTGGACAAGAGGCACGATGAGCTTGGCCCCTCTTAGCTCCATGACACTCCCTCGACTCATCCTACACCGCCTCTAGGCACTAGGCGACGCCGTCCGTGTGACCCTTACACTCCAGGCATCAGCGCTCTGGGTCACAAGGGTAAGGGCAAGAGTAGGAGGCAGTGAGGGATGTGGTAGGTGTTAGTATGAACTATTATGGATTTTGTATTTACTTTTCTGTAACTATTCGGGACTGTATGGACATTGTGGACTATTTGGACTTTGCATGACATATTATGTTGGTTGTGATATTCGTTGTGGTTGCATTATGCTCCTTGGATGATTAAATGTTTGGAATATATATTGATGTCTCTGTTTGTAACTGTGGATGCTCCTAATACAAGACTGTATCTTGCAAATTTTTTCCGTGAACCTTTAATCATACTACACTTGTACAAAGGCACAAATGTAGTACATAGATTAACTATAAATTTATTAGAATGCGTATAATCCAGGAAATATTGTACATATGCTTTGTAGATGAATCTAGGATTACCAAGCAACAGTGAACGAATCTATGCTTTTTAGACAATAAACATAGACTTTTCAGATACACAGACAGCATCGAATTATCACATCACTGATATAGTACTAGCATGCAAGGAAGCACAACTCCACTCTATCTCCACCATCCATCTTATGACTGTTTGATCCAAGGGCTGAGGTGAAGAGGCACACGGATCGCTGACATGGCACATTGAGAGGCCTCCATTCCTCCTCTCAACCTATAAATAACCACTCACCCCCTCTCATTCACACAAACAACAAGGAAGAAGAACACTCCTCAGCATTTGCTTTCATTGCAGTACCAATGTCTGGAGGGTCATCCAGAGGGAGAGGAAAGGGGAAGGAAACTACCTAGGGGTGGGAGGGTCCTCTTGGTCCCGATTTCTTTGAGGAAGCTCTTTATGAGAGATTCCCAATTGAGAGCAAAAGTGATTTCACCAAAGAGACACCACTGAGAGGATATGATGAAAGGAAAGAAGAGTGGCCAAAATGCATGCATGGTGAGGACTGCCTAGTGCAGATGTTCACCGAGGGAATAGATGGAGGTCGTCGTTTCTTCAAATGCCCGCGAGCATGGGTAATTGCTATTACTATTTGTTTCTTCAATATGTTTGTCTTGTATATCACTTACACAACATACTTATTGTAGTCTTCCTTGGCCGAAGAAAACTGTGGGTTCAGTAGGTGGGTCGATCCTCGACCTATTTATCCGCATGCGGAGTACATCTACTACCTATAGGGCCGTATCTTCGATCTAGAAAGGGAAGTTAGCAGCGGTTACAAGGACGACAAACAGGACGACAACAACAATGGAGCCGATTCATAGGAGGCACTCTGCAATGATCCATATTGCATCTGCCCTAACCACAAGAACAAGGGGCCTCCCCCGTCACCCCCGCCACCACCAACAACAACAACGGGAGGCTACTATGAAGAAGGTGCAACACAATTTGCTATGTGGCCACACTACTAGGATGACTTTATCTTTTTTCACATATACCTAGGTTTAATTACCTAAGGCATGTTAGGTTTAATTACCTAAGGCATGGTTTAATTACCTAAGGCATGTTAGGTTTAGTCAAAGAAAACTCTGTACCCAGGTTCGGTACATGTAGTCACATGCCATTTAATGTGTTTCGTGTGTTGATTTATATAATGCCGTACGTCATTAAGTTTTTTTGCAGCACGTGTTCAAATTTAAATACGTCCGTATCATTAAGCGGAATATTATGACCATAGATAATGAAAACAACCACATAATTAAAAGTTCGATACTATGCCACATTACACAACATATTAATACTACAACTACGTGCCGACAATAGACATAGGGGCAAATGCACTTCTAAATCCTCAGTCTGAAACGTACTGAGTAAGCAACTCATCATCCGAGTACCAGTCATCTACTACAACCCTGTTGCTGTGGCTAGGCTCAACTGTGTTGCTCTGACCTGCCTGTCGCTTGTAGTAAGTGGCCTCCGCTTCATCTTCGGCCGCTGCGGCCTGAGTGAAGAACGCATCATCATCCCCCTCTGCCTGTAAGCCCGCCTCTGCTAGAGAGATGAGCTCGCTCAGTCTGCCAGTGTCGTCATCAGCCTCCTACGCCTGAATGCCCGCCTCTGCTAGAGCGATGAGCTCGCTCAATCTGCCAGTGTCGTCCTTAGCCTCCTGTGCCTGTATGCCCACCTCTGCTAGAGCAATGAGCTCACTCAGTCTAGCAGTGTCGTCCGCATCCTCGTCTCTCTCATCAGACAACACAATCGGTGATTAAACGATGCGACCAGCTCGTGATCTATGGCCATCTAACTTCTTCTCCTCATACCTTGCACGAGCCACCTCTACGGCATGTTCCCCGCTGCAACCAATCCCTTCATGTATAAAATGAAATTAGTTAGCAATGCGATTATATTACATTTAAAACCAGGCAACGAAAAAAGGTTTTGAAGCACTCACTGGCACATAATGTAGCAACATGCTCATTCAAGACCTGCATCTATACTCTTGTCTCCTCCCTTGCCTCATTCCTTGCCCTCTCCTCCTCTAACGTCATCCGCCTCTCCAATCCCCATTTGTTAAGCCCAACATCGATCGGGTTACAAATACCGCGCTGTCTAGCAAACTCACGCATCTTTTCTTTATGATGTTTAACGAATAGGTTGACGTAGTCAGGTCCATATCCCCTCTTCCATGCAATTAGTTGCCTCTTCTTCAGTTCATCCAAGAACTTAGTTTGACCATCATAACATTCCCAACTGCATTTCCTAGTGCTCTGTTCAAAAGAAATATTATATCATATATGTCTTAGCAAAACAAACAAAATACGATTTCATGTTTACCAGAAAAATAACGAACCTCATCATACTCAATCATATGGCTGCAATAATGGCCTATTCCGAGCTCCGAAGGGACTAGGCCATAGTTGGATTTTACACCACATTCGCACATGACAGGAGGTGCTTTGTAGATTACCCTTTCTTTCTTCTTTTCCTTAACCCTCTGCGGTTCTTCCGGCCATTGGTTCTTAGGACCATACAACCACACCTTGAAACGACACTTCGCTATTGAAAACACCTAAATAATGAGACATTAGTACATGAACACATATAGCTCAAGATTTTAACACATACACTTTGCACTTACTTCATGCTTGTTTGGACACACAAACTCTAATGTATTCTCAGGGTTTATCACAGTTCAATCTCTACAATCACACAGAGGAGGTTCCTCGAGTCGTCTAACTGTGGCTAGGTGCTTCTCCTTAGCCGTCATTGCCGGAGGGTTAGGGGGGGGGGTGGAACCCACCGCTTGAAGTGCTCACGTGGATGTCTCCCTCTAAACCAATCGTCAAAAAAGAGGTACCTAGGATCAAACTTGTCTGCACCATCGATCCACTGAAAGAAAAAACACCTCTCATGGTCCTACACAACGAGATTCCAACAAAATATTAGTACCATACTTAAACAAATAAAGATAAAGGATAGTACAAATAATTTCTTACATTAAACCGACTACATGTGTAGAAGCAACGTGCGGCTGTGTGCGGATATTTCGATTGAAAAGCATGGGCCGGGAAACCACAGTCACAGTTAGGGACAGGATGGTCAGGAGGGACGGGGGCATCTTTGCTAGACGCATCGGGGTATAATTCTCGAGGACGACCCCGTTTTCGCCAAAACTCCTCCCGAAACATTTCTTGCATCTTACAAAACGGATGTAATTTAACAAACATAAATCAAAACATCACAAATAAATATCAATGAGAACCATAACTACAATACAACTAATTTCGTTCTAAGAACCAAAAGCAGTTAACATTATACCCTAAACCTAGGGTTTCTCATTTGATCCACAACAATGAACCCACAACATAACTACATGCGCCTAGGTTTGCTAGCTTTTTCCACGCCTTGGAATCAGCCTACGGTTGTATAATACATATATTGAGGGATACAATGAAACCCTAAGTGATGACGATTCTTAGGTTTACCGAATCGATGTGAAAAAACAAGGAGGTGAGCGAGGATACCTTGCTCTCGAAGATCTACGGATCAAATCAAGGTTTTCAAGGTCCAATATGTCGATTCGTGAGGTAGGGTGAAGTGGGGAGAGAAAAACCCGAGAGGGAGGGGAAAGAAGAGGAAGAACGCTCGGGCAAGAAGGTTGACCTGGGGTTAAATGCAGGGACCTCAGCGCCACTCACTACGGCACCGAGCTCAGCGCCAGCCACTCTGGCGCCGAGCCCCCTGGTAGGGCACCGACCGTGCCCAGGAGCTCGGCGCCAGAGACGGTGGCACTGAGCTCGGTGCTAGCATAAATGGCGCCGAGCTAAGGGTCAATTTCCTGAATTCTTTCCGCCAGGGGTCTATTTGTGAGAAACTTTCAAAAAAGGGCCAAATTGTAAAAAATCCGGGTTTGTTGGCGGCTCTTATGGGCTGGTGCAGCAGTGACACGCCACGCTTTCATATGGCTTCGTTTCTATAGAAGCGTCTCCCATTGCCGGTGGCTCGCTTAAAAAAATGAATGGTTAGCTCGTGCATATTTTACACACCGTATTTTTCAGAACTCCTTCCAGGACCTCTTATTTCTAAACCAAGATTTCGCACAACCTTTCTTATAATATATGGTTTCTTGATACCATAGTTTTCTAAATCAATGAAGCCAAAGAGGCCCTAAATCAGTAAATGTAACTGAATGCACATATTATTGCAACGGATAAATTTTTGGTCTATGTATAGACTAACCTCACTAGGCGATGGTGGCAGCTGTTTCTTGAGCAAGGACCAAGCGTCCTCTTCATTTAGTGGGCTGACATGGTGCTGGTAGAAGGAGGCTCCCTTCTGTTCAGCCAGGTCTTCTAATCTCGTAGTGATGAGGACCCACACTACCGGAAACAGGCCCGTTGCCAAGAGCCAGCGTTTTTGCTGAGAGCCAAATGTCTGGCTCTCGGCAAAGAAAGGTTTGCCAAGAGTCGGCCCTCGGCAACGGTAGGCCATCGGCAAAGAATTCCTCTCGGCAACCGGGCCCTTTGCCGAGGGTCCGGCCGTCGGCAAAGAAAGGCCGTTGGCAAAAGTTTATCTTTGCCGAGGTTCGGCTCTCGACAAAACATGGCCGTCGGTAAACCTGTGATGGTAGGCAAACGGCCTTCACCTGCCGTCTATTTTGCCGAGGGTCAGAATTTGGCCCTCGGCAAAGAATTACTTTGCCGAGTGTCGTTTCTGTGCCCTCGGCAATATATATTTTTTTTTGCTTTTTTTGCTTCCAAATTTTTTCCCTGGGTTGACTGTTGTACCTTAAAGTACATATTAAAATTTGGAGCTTTTTTGATTTTATTAGCTATATTTAATAAGTTTATTTCATTTACTTGAATTCTTCCCGGTAATTCAAATTTGAACTGCAGGTGCATCGAATATTGGAATTGAGTGATTCAAAAAATCATATTCATGGTATTGCATGTGGTGTGAGACCGTATCCAGTGACAGATGCCAAATTTGGCGCATCGTTTTCACGGAACACGGCGAGGAACTTGCGTGTAAAGTATTTTTAAATTATATAAAATGGAAACGAAGTCCGAAATTCACGAAACTTATCGAGGTGTCATTTCATCGCATGTATAGGCTGTGATAAAAAAATGAGTGGGTTTCGAGCAAGTTGCGACGTCCGATGCCTAAAACCCATGTCTAGGTTTTAGGCATCGGACGTCGCAAGCTCGAAACCCACTCAATTTTTTATCACAACCTATACATGCGATGAAATGACACCTCGACAAGTTTCGTGAATTTCGGACTTCATTTCCATTTTATATAATTTAAAAATACTTTACACGCAAGTTCCTCGCCGTGTTCCGTGAAAACGATGTGCCAAATTTGGCATCTGTCACTGGATACGGTCTCACACCACATGCAATACCATGAATATGATTTTTTGAATCACTCAATTCCAATATTCGATGCACCTGCAGTTCAAATTTGAATTTCCAGGAAGAATTCAAGTAAATGAAATAAACTTATTAAATATAGCTAATAAAATAAAAAAAGCTCCAAATTTTAAATATGTCTTTTAAATATTATTATTAGCCATTAGAAAAAAATTGGGAAAAAACAATTTTTTTTGTATTTGCCGAGAGCCTCAAAGGGCTCTCGGCAAAGAGTTTTTTTTTAAAAAAAAGAAACTTTGCCGAGAGCCCGGATCTGGGCCCTTGGCAAAGGCCCAGTCCACATAGACCACTCACGGCCCACTCAGCCTTTCCTCTCGCCCGCGCGCCCTGCATCCCCTTCCTCTCGCCGCCGCCGGTCCCCCGCGCCGCCGCAGCCTCCCCCCCGCCCCCGCCTCGTCACCGCGCCGCCGTAGCCCGCCCCCGCCCCATCCCCGCGCCGCCGGAGGCGGCCCCCGCCCCGTCCCCACGCCGCTGGAGCAGTAGCCCGGCCCACCGAGCGCCGTCGTCGTCGGGGCCGCGTCGTCCCCCACCTCACCTGGTGGTCGGCCCCGCACACCCCCGGCCACGCCCGCCGGTGGCCCACCCCCACGGCCAGCGCGTCCCCGGCCGGCCCCGCACGCCCCCTAGCAGGGGAGAAGGGAGGAGGAGGGGAGAAGAGGAGGAGAAGGAGAGGGAGAGGAGAAGGAGAGCAGGGGAGAAGAGGAAGGGAGAAGAGAGGAGGGGAGAAGGAGGGGAGAAGGAGAGGTCGACAACCGTCATGCCCCCGCATCGTCGCGTCACGCCGAGCGGTCGTTGCTATTTTCCCCGCGTCTAGCCAAAGACGAGGGTGATCCCGACTCCGCGTCACCCGACTACACTGCCACCCAAGGTAAAGCCCCCCTCCCGCCTGTTGCTGGCCTTCGTGCCATTTCTGGATTAGTGGGCCTTCGTGCCTTTTGTGGATGTGTTGGCCATCGTGCCATATGTCGCTGTGTCGGCCATCGTGCTGAAATTGTGGATGTCGGCCATCGTGCCATCTTTTTCCTTGTAGGTTTTGGATGCCTCCCCATACAGGGGAGGTTCTGCCGAAATTTTGAACTTATAAATTGTGTTTCTTGTTTTGCAGAGAAGAGCCCGACGGAGGGGACCCGAAGTACCCCGAGCGTCTTCCTTCGGGTCTGCCTGCACCGTGTCACCTCTCCACTCCACCGCCACCCTAGGTATAAGCCCTTTGTCCGTAACCCTAGCTAGATCGTGTAAACCAGTTAGGCGTCTCCCGTCCGAAAGAGATACGGTCGTAGGTATACAGATCTCTGCATATCTATGACCGTATCTATTTTGGATTGTCCATGTTATTTGGACAGCCCGTGGATGCGTAGATGATTTAGTTTGTATGGTCCGGTCTGGTCCGAGATGGGGTTTCGGTAGCACCTCCCTGTTGTTCTCCGGATACACACTCTCCCTTCTAGGACATGTATCGGGAAAACAGCGGGGATGTGCTGCCGAAATTCTATCTCGGATTGGAGCGGAGCATGGAAACTAACCTCATCTACGCATCCGCGGGTGGGATTTGGACCTATCCCTACCTATTAGATAGTAGGCAAGCAGTGCATATGCTATTGATGGTTATATTACTCTGTTATATATATGGTAGATGATGGATAACCATGATTGGATGTACATGGGCCGCCGTAGTTAGAATCAGGTCACTCGTGAATGGATACAGAAGACTGAGGATTTCTTGGACAAAGCATTTGGTGTGGGTGCTCAAGCAGCGACAGAGGTGTGGTGTCCCTGCAGCGAATGTGCAAACAAGAATAGGAAAACCAGGAAGGTCATTGAGGAACATCTTTGCAAGTTTGGGTTTATGCCAGACTATACCCGGTGGTTGTGCCATGGTGAAGGCCATCGTATTAGAGATGAGGCATTGAGGCCACGCTTGGAGGAGTTTGATAGTGATGGCGGGGTACCAGACATGATGGATGACTTCCACCAAGCACACTTCGGTGAACGATGTACGGATGAAACCAAGGAGCAGGAGCCAGAGGAAACCGCAAGGGCATTCTATCGCATGATGGAGTCGGCTAAGAGGCCCCTTCATGACAAGACAAATGTTTCTCAACTCGATGCCATTGGACACTTAATGGGGTTAAAGTCCGTGCATAACATGAGTCAAGACTGCTTCGATAGTATGCTGGCAGTTTTTGGGACCCTGCTTTCGGTAGATCACGCACTGCCGAAGAACATGTACGAGTCAGTGAAGCTCCTCAAAGCTCTTAAGATGTCGTATGAGCCGATACACACTTGTGAGAACGGGTGCGTCCTCTTTAGGAAAGAACACGCGAAAGCAAAGTACTGTCCAAAGTGTAAGTCCTCTAGGTATGTGGAGGTAGAATCTAGTGATGGGCAGAAGAAGCAGCTTGGAATCCCCATGAAAGTCCTACGGTACCTTCCGTTCATACCGAGACTCCAACGACTATTCATGAGCGAGGAGTCCGCGAAACAGATGACATGGCACAAAAATGGCATCCGATACAATCCTGACAAGATGGTACATCCATCAGATGGTGAAGCATGGCAAACATTTGATGGCATTTATGCTGACAAAGCTCTAGAGGCTCGTAATGTGCGTGTTGCATTTGCAACAGATGGGTTCAATCCTTTTGGAATGATGGCGGCCCCATACACTTGTTGGCCAATCTTCGTTATCCCCCTCAATCTCCCCCCCGGCGTCCTTCTTCAACATCAGAACATATTCTTGTCGCTGATAATTCCTGGTCACCTGGGGAAACATATGGGTGTGTTCATGGAGCCTTTGATTGATGAGTTGATCAGTGCATGGGATCACGGGGTACTGACATACGACCGTGCTACAAAGAGGAACTTCACAATGCACGTTTGGTACCACTACTCGATGCATGACTTTCTGGCGTATGGTCTATTCAGCACCTGGTGTGTCCATGGGAAGTTCCCATGCCTGGTATGCAAGGCAGCTCTGTAGTTCATTAGGTTGAAGAGTGGTGGCAAGTTTTCCTCATTCGACAAACATCGACAATTCCTCCCTCTTGACCATGCATTCAGACGAGACATTAAGAACTTTACGAAAGGTGTTGTAGTGATAGACCCTGAACCGCAGAAGATGACTGGCACCGAGGTTCTTGCTTAGATAGATGGTCTTGTCACCAAGGAAGACGGAGTTGGTTTTGTGGGGTATGGTGTTCAACATATGTGGACTCATAAGTCGGGCTTGGAGAGGCTTCCCTATTTTAAGCACCTGGCCCTGCCACATAACATTGATGTAATGCACACTGAGAAGAATGTCACCGAAGCTCTCTGGGCAACACTCATGGACACTGACAAGTCAAAGGACAACCCTAAGGCTAGAGCGGACCTAGCAAGGCTATGCGATAGACCACACCTAGAGATGTGACCACCAAGAGCCGGCAAGACATGGAGAAGGCCTAGGGGCGATTACGTCTTGGAAAAGAAGCACAGGACGGTTGTAGTCCAATGGATCAAGGACTTAATGTTTCCTGATGGGTTTGTAGCGAATCTTAAGAGGGGGGCCAACCCATCTACTGGCCGAGTCTTAGGGATGAAGAGTCACGACTTCCACATATGGATTGAGCGCCTTCTTCCGTCGATGGTTCGAGGCTTCGTCCCTGAGCATGTCTGGGTCGTGCTGGCAGAGTTGAGCTATTTCTTCCGCCAGCTTTGTGCCAAGGAGTTATCTCGAAACGTGGTGGCTGACTTGGAAAAAAGAGCCCCTGAGTTGATCTGTAAGTTGGAGAAGATATTTCCACCCAGCTTCTTCCTATCGATGCAGCATTTGATTGTGCACCTCCCGTACGAGGCACGAATGGGGGGCCCATGCAGAACCGCTGGTGCTATCCAATCGAGAGATGTCTAAAGACTATTTGCAAGAAATGTGGAAATAAAGCTAGAATTGAGGCTTCCATGGCAGAGGCGTTCATTAACGAGGAGGTGTCAAACTTCACAACAACATACTATAAGGGCAACCTTCCTAGCGTGCATAATCAACCGGCTCGTTACAATGAGGATGAAAATAAATCTACCCTCAGTCTTTTGAAAGGGTCACTCAGAAGAGCGAGTGCATTGAGCCCAAAGACCTTGAGCAATGAAGAGTGGCGCAGTATCATGCTATATTTGTTGGCCAACCTAGATGAAGTGGCACCATATATCGAGTAAGTTCTCAACGAACTTGTTACTTACACCGTCACTATTCTGCATCCAACCCCATCATGTTTCTTGTCTACACAGAGAATTTGTTAATCCATTCTGGCGTCAATCAAGGCGACCTCGCCCTCATGAAGTTGATACCATTCTTAAGGAGCGGGATTTCATTTCTTGGTTCCAAAAGAAGGTACCATCCAACTTCCCCCTTGTTTCTTGATTTCAAGTTGGTCGTTTGTGTGAATAACATAACGCTCTAGCCTGACTTTACAGTGCTACAGGGATGCGTCTATAAGTGCCGAATTGCGGCAGGTTGCCGATGGCTTCAACTTTAGGGTCATGTCATATAACGTTTATGACGTCAATGGGTATCGCTTTCACACAACAAGCTACGAGCAGAGTCGGCCGCATCGAAGGACCACAAATACCGGAGTTATGACGCTTAGAACTGATGGCAAGGACTATTATGGGATACTTGAAGAAATATATGAACTCCAGTTTCGTGGAGCCGAACCTTTTAGTCCTATCATATTCAAATGCCGGTGGTTTGATCCTGAGGTATCAAGACAGTACCCTCACCTTGGGCTAGTCGAGACTCGACAGGATTCCGTCTATGAAGGTGATGATGTATGGATTGTGGCCACACAAGCCAAGCAAGTCTATTATAGTCCATATGCTTGCCAAACTGAGGAAAACCTTAAGGGTTGGTATGTTGTTCACACAATATCACGGTAGACTACCTCTCCCAAACGATTAAGATTACAACTTGAACCCAGAAACACATGATGGAGAGTTCTATCAACACGAAGAGGGGCTACAAGGGAGCTTTGAGATAGACTTAACCGGGCTAGTCAAAATGGAGACAGACATTGAAAGGGTTGTGGACGAGGACTCTAGAGATGAGGTGGAAAATCCAAAGGACATAGTGTTCCTTGACCGATTACACTTAGGTGTTGATAGTGATGATGAGGAGGCGGATGAAGATTTGGACATGGTTGATAGCGATGACGATATGTACAATCCAGCTAATCCCGATCATGGAGATCGTTTCTAATACATGTAATATTATCTGTTTTTGTAATTATATTCATTTTGCATGTAATTATCTTCATTTTGCATCTCTTTCTAATTATGTATCGTTTATATATGCTAATTATTTTGTTCTTATTTAATGCAGGAGATGCCACCTAGGAGGTCCGTCCAGTCTCTTTACGCCAGCCAGGAGGAGCCGGAGGCGTCGGTTTAGCCTCCGGAGCCGGTGCCAAGGCGGAGGAGCCGTAGGCGTCCGAGCAGGACGCAGCCGACTACCCCTCTGGCCATGGAGGAGCCTGCGGCCGTGGAGGAGCCTGCCGCCGCGATGGAGCATGCGGATGTAGGGGGGTCCTCCTCCACCTCAGGGGACGAGGCGACTGCAGGGGACGAGGCGACTACAGGGGGATCCACTTCCTCTGGTGTGTCGATGGTGTACTTGCGTGGTCCCGTGAAGCTCCCGCGTCGACCAATACCTGAAGCGGCCTGCCCGCTGATCACACCCTATGGGGATAGGTAAGTAACTTAAGATGTGCTAGAAAGTTCTTCATTTGAAATGTTGAAAATCAAAATACAAACTAATACTTTTTGTAATCACTTGTGCAGGAACTAGAAACTTGTGGAGACTAGAGCCAAGGCACGCAAAGTGAATGGCATCCTAGGAGGTCTGTGCAGGGAGCACTACCCTAGCCTGGTGGAGGTGAGCCCGGACATGTTCGAGCTGGCCACTCAGTTCGACCACTACGAATTGGCCACCGATGCCATGGATCATAGTGGCCACAGATATAGGAACAAGGCGGAGCGGGTCGTTAGGGACCTGTTGGTAAGTCTTTCAGGCACACATTGTATTCTTTTAGCCACAGATACATCGTATTCATTGGGCATTCTTCTAATAAGTAATTGATACCTCGCGCCTTTATGCAGGATTTCTTTAGAATCGAGGAGGGCAAGGAGCACAGGGCGTACCAGGTGGCGGTCGCTTCTTGTAGGAAGCACGTCACGGACATGATTCACGACGCGCGTCATCAGGTGCACATTTGGCACTACGCGAAGGTCAAAGGGCATAGCATCAAAAAGGACGAGGCAAGACAGGTGGTGCTAACCAAGGAGGAGTACATTGCGGTAAATATGGAACATTACTATTGATTTCTTCTGAGATTAAGTTTCCTTAATTTGATCTTCTGATATATCGTTTGCTTGATGGCCTATAGGTGATTCAAACTGGTGCAATCGGCATCTGGATGCCTGGGAGAGGATTGTGGACATGTGGCTCAGCCAGGACTGGAAGAAGGAGCATGATGAAGCACGCGAGCGCCGTTTGCTGATGCAAGGAGTACCACACCATCAAGGCAGCCGCAACCTCTCCGAATTCTCAGAAGCTTGGGTAAGGCGAAACCATTTCTCTAACCTAACACTCAATTCTGCAACAACTCTAACAATGTTATTGTCTTTCTCGCAGTCGACGTCACATGGTGGCTGCCCTTGTGGTCACCTCAAGGCATATGCCTTGTCCCACTTGGGCAAGGCGACGACCGCCACCGACTGGACCCCAGAAGTCCCTGCCAAGTCGTTCACCAACGCCAGCATTGCCCCTCGCATCTCTGCGTACACAGAGATGGCAAGGTCAGTCCACGGGCTAGACTATGACCCGACCACCGAGGAGCAGCTTGATCCAGAGCTCGTGATGAGGGTGGGGCAAGGCAAGAAGCACGGGCGGTTCTAGCTTGGCGACGGTGTCCTCGACACGACCTCTGTTCCTCCGCTGCACCAGATCTGAGCAGCGAGCACGAGCTCAATGCTGACCATACGCCAGTGCTCGACCGTGGTGTCGACACTCCAGGTAAGTGTTCTCTTCCATTCCTAGTTCTTTGACTTTTACATACCTTAGCTCCGCAATCTTGAAACATTGGCGTCAAATGTTGTAGGCACAGCTGCAGGCGATGGAGGCCAAGCGGGAGCAGCAGTGGCAGAGGCTGGCAGCTTTGGAGGCCGAGCGGGAGCTCGAGCGGCAGAGGCTGGCAGCTTTAGAGGCCAAGCAGGAGCAGGATCAGTGGTAGATGGCAGAGGTGCTCTCCTACGTGTGGGGTCTTGCGATGACCCAAGGTGGAATGGTCCCACAGTTCCTGCTCGGTCAGCTGCAGGCTACACCTCCACCTCAGCTTGATTCTACTCCGGTGAGTATGACAAATGTTTTAGTTTCTCTAAATGTCAAACCTAGTGAAACCTAGTAAAACCTAGTGAAACCTAGTGCTAGTGGTGATGGTGGTGGGTGGTGGTGGTGGCGTGGTTGGTGGTGGTGGTGGCATGGTCGTGGTGGTGGCTGCGTGGTTGGTGGAGGTGGTGGCGTGGTGGTGTGGTTGTTGTTGGTGGTAGTAGTGGTGTGGTTGTGGTGGTGGCGTGGTGGTGGTGGTGGTGTGGTCGTGGTGGTGGTGTCGCGTGGTTGGTGGTGGTGGTGTGGTCGTGGTGGTAAAAAGTACATGTAGTGCTTGGTTATCTATTTATGTTGTCTAACACATTCTGCATCTTCTTTGTTTGTGTAGCGTCAGTCGGCGGCGTCGAACGACCCTAACCTTCTCCTCGTCAACTCCCTAGGATCGCACACGGCGCCTTCTCAGCCCGGACCGTCGCCGTGACCAGTTTGGCGCCTCCTATGCCTCTTGTTTATGTTGCTTGTCGAACTTTACACTTGTGGTTGTCTATGTGTCGAGATTTGTTTGTGACTTCGAACTTCGAGACTTCTATGTGATGTGGATGTGAATTATGTGATGTGGATGTGGTTATTGATATGTGGATGTACTTATTGTGACGTGGATGTCAAATATATGTTTATTTGTTGACTGGAAATGCAAAAAACAAAAAAAAAATTAAAACTGGCTGTGGCTTTGCCGAGGGCTATGGTCATGCCCTCGGCAAAGCTGGGAATTCTGGAACACACAGAATCCCAGCTTTGCCGAGCGCATGACCATAGCGCTCGACAAAGAGGAAGCCTTTGCCGAGAGCTGAGCCATAGCTCTTGGCAAAAAAATGTCTAAAAAAATTGTCAATATTCTTTGCCGAGAGCTCTTCTGACAGACGCTCGGCAAAGTTTTTTGGAAAAAAATTCAGAAATTCTTTGCCGAGAGCTTGCTAAGGCTCTCGGCAAAGACCAACTTTACCGTGACCTCTCGCCGTCACGGCGAAATTTTTTGCCGACGGCCGGCTAACCCTCGGCAAATCCTTTGCCGAGAGCCCGAGATGCGGCTCTCGGCAAAGTAGCCTTTGCCGTGAGGTACTGTGCTGACCGGCCTTTGCCGAGAGCAACTCTCGGTAAAACCTTTGCCGAGGGCAAAGGCTTCTTTGCCGAGCGTATCCGGCCCCTGGCAAAGAACCTCATTCCAGTTGTGCCAGTTCCCCGCATGTTTCTGGCTAGCTTTTTGGATTGGGACAGACAACACATGACTCCATGCTTCGTCGCTCCACAAATCATCCAAGACCAAAAAAAATCTACCCTTGGACAAGGTGTCGATTAGGGTTCTTGTGAGGAGCGTTTTGTCTTGCGCCCCACCATGGACTCCCCCAGCATGCTCAATTGCTGTCCTCAGTAGCACAGCCTCATCAAAGTGCTGGGTGATGCTCAGCCATATCTTCACTTTGAAGTGTTCTTGGACAGTTGTATCATCAAAGATGGAGGTTGTATCATTGAAGATCTTCTGAGCAAGGGTTGTCTTTCCCATGCCACCCGTGCCCACGATGGACACCACCTTGATGTTGTGGTTACGATTGGTGATTAGCAACTGAGTTCCGTCTCGATCTTCTCACCAACGATACTCGACTCATCAAACTCAGATGTCATCTTCTGGCTAGTCTGTCGAGCATTACTTGGCATCCTCTGCTCTGGGTAGGAACGACCTAGGTCGATGAAGTTGAACTTTTTAGCCTCCTTGTGGATGCCATCCAACCGATGGTTCAACTCCTTGATTCAGCTGCCTATCTCATGGGCGAACATGGGATTCCGCAGACATAAGAGCAACGGTTGGAAGCAGCTGGGCACTTTGTCTTCCAATATGCCTCCTTTCGACCCCATCGGCTTGTCAGCCTCAATGTTACATAGGTCTAGGATGTCGGTGGCTTCGTACATGGCGTTCTTAAGCTTCATCACCCATCTTTGCACGGTCTCATCAGTAATGCGCTTCCTCTCAGCATCAGCTAGGAATGCCTTGAGGTTATCCAGGTTCCCCTCTAGCTTCAAGATCTCACCAGATACCCCAAGCAACATAGACACCTCTTCTTTTGCCATGTCCATGATCAGCTTCTTCACGTAGGGTGCCATGGCATCGAGGACGGCCGCCATGGCTTTGTACTTCCTAGTAAAATCATCCATCCACATGCAAAGGTACGCATATTACTAACTGGAGATGCTTATTAACTGATTAGTTACTGTAAAACTCATCAAAAGCATGCATGAATGCCATGTAGGTAGTAACTAGTGAGTATCTTGTGCTGCTGGTGCTAATATTGTCCATTAATATATAAATAGGCTTCATAAGGTTGATATTGGATTTGTACGTATTTACAAGAACTTGATGATATAATGATTATGATTTTGTAACCACTAATGAAAAATCATAGAAAGAACTTTCTGGCAGGATCAATTTCTGAAATCCAAATATGATTTATAATAGACAAAGTATTACAGAGGTACCACAGGAATGATAGTGATGCTCACCTCAGATGTTAAGGACACTCCTTAATCCTCGGGCTTGTTAATTTGTTCTGGAGCGAGGGGATGGACTAGTTAGAAGAAGGTGACCAACAGTAGGGAACCGAGACTCTTAATAGATGCGCGTAGGGTGGGATTAGCGGTGCCCGGTTTCTCTAACACTTTATTCGTTGCACGCGCTAATCCAGTTTCTAAGGCCCTGTTTGGATCCCTTGGGCTAACAACTAGTTGCTAAACTTTAGCGCTTGAGCATCCAAACAGGTGGACTAATGGATGAGCTAAAGTTTAGCTAAAACCCCAACTAGTTGTTACTTCACTAGTTCATAGAACCCAACTATCAAGGGCTAAAGTTTCACCTACCAGCAACAAAGACAGCAATACCCACGCATACCCTGTCCGCAATGCACCGTGCCCTTTCCCCCTTCGTCCCGCAGCTGCAGGCGCGGTCCCGGCACTCCGCCGCGGCCCTGCTCGCCAGTCGCTGCTTCCTCCGGCCCCGGTAACCAGTGCCTTTCCCTATTTACTGGCCGCACGAGGCCCAGGCTCCTCGAAAGATCGCGAGTGACGGTGCAGGCCTTGGCCTTTGCCTTGGCGTCACGGCGTGCGGCGGTGGAGCATGTCCTCGATCCGGCCCTACAGGCGGACGCACTTCATGATGAAGCCACCCATGGACCTGTGTGTCATGCTCGTCCACTCGAGGAGCGGGTCGGTGACGGACATCGGCCAGTCATGCCGTCGTCGGGGAAGAAGCGCCGCTTCAGCAGACCGCTCACTACTACAGGATTGAATTTGCGCAGCGTTGCACTTTTGGCCTCCGTGGCGGGCACTGAGTTTGCCCGCCACGGTAAATACAGCGATTTACCGAGGCGGGCATTTTTTATTTACCGTGACGAACTTTTTTTGCCCGCCGCAGTAAATCGATTTACCGTGGCGGGCGCCTAAAGACGTCCGCCACGGAAAATACCCTATTTACCGTGGCGGGCGTCTTGAGGCGCCCGCCACGGAAAATAGATTTACCGCGGCGGGCGCCTAAAGACGTCCGCCACGGAAAATACCCTATTTACCGTGGCGGGCGTCTTAAGGCGCCCGCCACGGAAAATAGATTTACCGCGACGGGCGCCTAAAGACATCCGCCACGGAAAATACCCTATTTACCGTGGCGGGCGTCTTAAGGCGCCCGCCACGGTAAATAGATTTACCGCGGCGGGCATCGTTTAAGGCCCGCCACGGAAAATCGGAGGCCCAATAGGCCCAAAGCGAGGCCCACTATTTCCGTCGTCATATATATATACACAGACTAGGGTTTCACTCGCACTCCCAGCAGCCATGCCTCCCTCTCTCATCTCACTCTCTGCGCCGCGACTCCCTCCCCTCCCCTACTCCCTCTCTCTCTGCAACTGAAACAGGCTTGTTTGGTTTGTAGATGGAGCCACACAGTGCTGGAGACGTTCTCGCTCCTGGCCGTCGGGACGTCGCTCATCGGCACGCTGCTTGGGGCTTCCCAGTTCTTCATCGAGCAGATGACCAATAGCGTAGCCTCTTCACCAACCCAACAGCACGTATGGTTATGCAGTTCTGCTTCACTTAAAAAACAAAAGCTAATGAAATGGTCTCAATGTTACAGTTACAATCGATCTGTACAGTATTTGGTCTGACCACACAAGCGGCGAGTGCAGGGCAAGAACAACAGAGGCGTTGCTGGGTTTCACAAGGAAGATGGATCGTCGCAGCAGCAGCAGCATCCTGGCGCGTGGGGAGACGGTGCGCGCGGGACGACGGCATGCGGGTCGACGGCGCGGGGCTAGGGTTTCGGATCCGGCGGACCAGCGGCGCGGAGGACGTCGATCCGAGGTAGGTGAGTTCATCTCCCTCTTCCTCTCCATCTCCCTCTTCCTTTCTCCATCTCCCTCACTCCTCCCTCTTCCTTTCTCCAGATCCGGCGGCGGCGACTTCCTCCTCCACGGATCGTGGGACGGCAACGACGAGCCCGTCCTGAGGCGGATCTGGCCGGTGGCGGCGCACGGTGACCGGATCCGGCCGGTGACGGCGTCCTGAGGCGGATCCGGTCGGTGGCGGCGCACGGTGGCCGGATCCGGCAGGCGAGGACGGTTCGGCGCGGCGGCCTCCCTCCACCACGGCCACGACGCCGGGATCTCCACCACGGTCCCGAGACGCTGGGGCCCGGCCGGCTGCTCCTCTTCTCCCTCCCCGAGCGGCACGGATCTGCAGCCGTGGGAAGCCCGGATCCGTCGCCGGTGGGCTCGCCAATGGGCTCGCCGGCGGGCTCCTGTTTTTTTTGTTTTTTTTTTAAAATGATTAACCGCAGCGGGCATCCTAACGTGCCCGCCGTGGTAAAAGCATATTTACCGCGGCGGGCACATTACACCGCCCGCCGCGGTAAATCGGTTAACCGCGGCGGGCAACCCCGCCCGCCGCGGTTAAGCCACGATTTACCGTGGCCTCTAGGCCGCGGCGGACGGCTTTGCCCGCCGCGGAAAACCGAAAACGTCCGCCTCCAGTAAAGTTTGTGTAGTAATGGCTGCCGTAGAACTGGCCAGGTCCTAGAGTCACCACCATGCTGATCTCCCTCCTCTTTATTATTTTGCATATGTTTCTGTGTATGTAGATTTGTCGTGTGGCAGCGATGCAAGCCAAGATAACTGAAGTTACTGAGGGCCTGTTTGGTTTGGCCTGACTAAATTTTAGGGACTAAACTTAGTCACTTTTAGTCCCTAAAATGCCAAACATGGTGACTAAAGGGGACTAAAATGCAGAATTGACGGGGGCTGCCCCTCATTATTCCCTGTCCCCAACCCCGCCCGATCCGTCCGCCACCGTCGAGGAGCACCGCGCGAGCCGCGACGCGATGCCGCCGAGGAGCACCGCGACGCATAGCCACCGAGGAACCACTACCGCATCTGGTCACCACGTGTGCCAGGCCACCGTGGATCGAAGCCTCCGGATCCGGTGGCCTAGTGCACATGGTGGTGGTGCCCGTCGCCGTCACCTCACCGCTGCGTGGGAGGGAGCCGCCGTGTGGGTGGGTCGGGGTGGGAGAGGAGAAAAAGAAGATAAGAAGGGTATTTTGGTCATTGTGCAGTAGCTTTAATGGCCTTTAGTCCATGGGTCCAAACAGGGTTTAGTCCTTAGACTAAACTTGGGACTAAACTATAGTCCAGGGACCAAAGGAACCAAACAGGGCCTGAATGCAGTGATCCGTTTGATCATTGGAGCCCATAGGGTCAGCAGCTAAAAATTGGTGCAACCGGTTCTCCTATACTAATTAGATGGATCGGTGGATCACCCACGGTTCGCACCGTGGATCACCCATCCCCATCTTTAGCGGCCTCCAGCCAAATCCGGGAGAACAGTGGAGAAGACGAACTTAGGGGCATAACAATCTTTGTATTGAGATAATATACTTGTTAGCTAGTGGACCAAACAGGACAAGATCAATCACTAGTCAGTAAAGTTGAGCAACGGGCCGGCCCGGCACGGCCCGGCCCGGGCCCGGGCTAGGCACGGCCCGTAAGGGCACGGGCCTGATTGGCACGGCGTGCCGCCGGGCCGTGCCCCAATGGGACACCGTGTTTGCTTGCAGGCCCAGGCACGGTCCGTGGGCCGATTTACAGGCCGTGCCAGCCCGTTCAGCACGGGGCCCATTAAGACATCAGGCCAGCCCGTGGCCCGCTGTTTAAAAAACACCTTTTTCAAATTCATTTCAACAGATCTACAGTTCAGGACATGTATCAAATTCATTTTCACAATTGACAAGTTCACAAATCACAAAAACATTTCAGAATTCACATTTCATACTTGATATCATAGCTATAGCTCACAAGTCACAAGTTCACATAATCACATTTCATCAGTTCACAATAGAGCAAATGGAAGCCAAATATGTTTAAACTTGAGCTGTTCGTGCAATGCCGCCTCATTAAAAACCTTTGTAGGTAAAACTCACACCTCGTGAGATAAAACCCTACAAAGGAAAAGAGTACGGCCAGCTCATTATTGAATGGTTCAATTGTTCAAAGTTATTACAAACCAAGTGTCTCAAATGTCTTCTCTCACTCAGACTCAATGCCTCACTCTCACTAACTGCCTAAGTGGTTATTCCACTAGCACCAGAGTCATGATCTAGAAACTGATTCTTGAAGTAGTCTTCATACTCCTCATCCTCCACTGTATGCTGTCCCTTCTCTTCACCAAGCTCCCAGTCCTTCACGCAGATCAACATCTCCACAGTGTCTGGTCCCAATCGACGTCGGCGCTCCTCAATGATCCTGCCAGTAAGACTAAAGCAAGACTCCGAAGAAGTTGTTGAAACAGGGACAGACATAATATCTTTAGCCATTGTACAGAGAACTGGGAAGGTTAGTTTATGCTCATGCCACCAATTCAGGACATCAAAATCATCATCATAGGCCACAACATTGTCACTGTCAAGGTAAACAGTGAGCTCAGAGAGACCAGGAGGCACAGCAGATGATCCAGTAGTACTTGAAGGACCAGAAGAAACTGATCCTCCAAATATTTTGCCCCATGCCTGCTTCCTCTTACCTGTCAATCCAGATGGATGGGTGGTCCTAGCTGGCCTAGCTGCACCAAACTTAGATTCATACTTGTCATACAGTTTATGCAACTCAAATTTGACCTCAGCAAGATAATCAATGTAACTCATATTGTTACTCTGAGCAAGCAAGTCAAGCACATTCTGCAAACCTCTCATCTTAGCCCTTGGGTCCAGAACAAAAGCAAATGCATATAACAGTGGCACATGTTTCCAGTATTTAAGAAATTTAGCCTTCATTGGAGCAACAACATTACATAGATTAGAATCATGTTCATAGTCATGCAGGTGGCTAGCAATCTCAAGTATGTGATGCAGTACCAAAGGACTAGTAGGGTAATAAACACCAGACAGAGCAACAGTTGAATCATAGAACAATTCAAGAAACTGCAACACCTTTTCAGCAATGTACCAGTGCTGTTCAACCAACAGAGGATAGCCAAACTGAAGATTAATGAACACAGAAAATACAGTTCTATATGGCATTAAATGTTTAAGCATAAGATAGGTTGAGTTCCATCTAACATCCATATCCAAACAAAACTTACGAGGACGCATCCCCTTAGCTTGGCAGTATTCCTTGAATTGAGCAATGCGCTGATTAGATGAATTTAGGAAGTTAATTGCAGTTCTAAAAATCTCTATGCAAGGTTTAAGCCTTTTCAAACCAGATTTAACAATCAAGTTAATTATATGGCAAGCACATCGCTGATGCACAACATGATACACCTTTTTAGTATGATCAGAAGGATCAACAACATAGCCCAGGTAACCATCAAGCAAAGGGGTCAAAGCAAGCATAGCAGTTGTATTAGAAGATGCATTATCAAGACTAACAGAGAAAACTTTGTCAAGCAGGCCCCAATCTCTAAGCACACCAGAGATACATTCAGCAATGTTAATGCCATTATGACTCACTTCAATCAGTTTAAAACCAATAACAGATTTCTTAAGTTCCCAATCAGAAGTAATGTAGTGAGCAACAACAGCAATATAATCTTCCTTAGCATTACCAGACCAGATATCAGATGTCAAACAAACAGAAGACACACCAGGCATAACAGCAGCTTTAAGGTGCAACATTTTTTCATTGTATAGCTTAGACAGATCTCTAGCTGTGCTAAATCTAGTGACCCTCTTATATCTAGGATTGTGAGCACGCTGAATGTAATCATCCCAAGCATCATTATCAGCAATAGACAAAGGCAGATCCAATCTAGCAATCAAACGAATCAGCTCATGCCTAGCAACATCAGGCTTATACTCCCAGTTTCTATAAGATCCATCAGGGTTTAAAGCAAGCCTACTTTGAACAGCATTAGCCCTATCAACTTTCTTTTTACAGGATATTAGATGTCTTTTTAAGTGACCAGTGCCATTAGCAGATTTACCAGACAAACGATGACGACAAAGCTTGCAAATAGCAGAAACAACCTGCTCACCATCCACTACCTCTTTGACTTCCTCGAAGTCAGCCCACACAGGGGAGCGCCGCTTACCAGTACCAGTGGTGGACGAAGCGAGTGAAGCTGCATCACTAGGGGCCGCCGCCGATGCACCAGCAGCAGCACTAGCCGCCGGCGCACCACCATCAGCACCATCATCTCGGTTGGTCGGAGGAGCACTCCTACCGAACAAGAGATGAGCAGCATCGCCCATGTCGTCTTCGTCGTCGGGGATCTGGCCCAACGACCTGAGCTCGTCATTGATGGTTGGACCATCGTCGTCACCAGAGCCGGCCATGGCTACCGCACAGCCTCTTCTTCAGCTCTCGGCACCGTTCCTCAACGGATCTAGCGGCACCAGCTAACGCCGGTGACCTGCAATGCAAAAAGAAAACAGAGAGTCAGAGAGAGAGAGAGAGAGAGAGAGAGAGCAGAGAGGTTAGAATAGATCAAGATTCAAGGCTACGGGCTAGATCTAGGGTTAGAGTGGAGGTGGAGGGCTGGAGGCGTGGAGATCAGCTTACCTGCATGGAGCCGGAGCCCGGCGTCGGAGAGACGGAGAAGAAGACGAGCGGCAGCGGCACCACTCCCCGACAGACGGTGACAAACAAGTTGCACGGTGGTGAAGACCTTGCCGGTCAGAGAGAGAGAGGGAGGGAGAAGGAAGAAGACAGTACGAGAGCTCAGGATACGGCCGGAGACTAGGAAGATGACGAGAAAGGAGAGCAAGATCCGGCGGTGGAGACGGCTCAGAAGGGAGAGCTCCAAGATCTCCAAGATCCGGCGGTGGAGACCTTGTCGGAGTGCAGGACGAGCGGCGAGCGGTGGATCTTGGAGTCCTTGCCGGCGTCGAGCGGCGAGCGGTGGGCGGCGGCGCAAGGCGGGACGAGCAGGCGAGGTGGGGTGGGATCTAGGGTTTCGCGGTGGGGAACGGTTGCGGCGGCCGGGGGAGGGAAATGAGGCGCGGCCGCGCGGGGGGACGGCCGGCTGGCTTATATAGCCCCCCGGCTTACCGGGCCCTACCGGGCCAACCCTAGAAAAACGGGCCGGGCCGTGCCGCACGGCGTGCCTTGTTGACAGCCCAAGCACGGCCTGCAGCGGGCACCGGGCCGGCACGAGGCACGGTCGCGTACGGGCCGGGCCGTTTTCGGACCGGGCCATGCAACCGTGCTTCGGACCGGGCCGAAAGCACGCGGGCTGCATGCTAATCTTTACTAGTCAGCTAATCACTAGTTCTAGTTAATCACTAGTCTTAGTTCATCCAGACGGGCCTAACGCGTCGTCTCATTCAACACGCATCTGATTCTTCGTGGTGGCTGTGGGTCCATCACACGTCTTCCGTTTCCCTTTCTTGCGCACCCATTTGCTCGGGCCTAATTTATCTATAAATATCAAATATTATATTCTTCTAATTTATCTATAAATTTCAAATATTATATTCCTATTAGATTTAAAAATTTGTAATTCAAAACTTCATATTCCGAATTTAGAAACTTTTAACTATTATTATATTATAACCAATATACTCTCAGGTTCAAAACTTTATGCTCTAAAATCATGAACTTTGTACTTCTAATTTCAAAATTTTGCACTATAACACTACTACAAAAATGATTTTGCGATACACTACCCAAACATTAACTAAGGCCTTTACAAAATCCAACCGCCTCGGTTAATGTCTAACAATTAATGGAGGCAATCGTTTTATTTACCGAGGCACCAAAAAATGACCGCCTCACAAAATCGATTTACGAAGGCGAACGTCATAAGACAACCGCCTCCAAAAAATGGTTTATTTTCGGAGGCGGTCATCTTAAGACTAACGCCGATAAGTTCATTTTCGGAGCCGGGCACACTATAAGACCTGCCTCCGAAAATACTGGCCCAGTTCAGAGACTAGGCAAAGCCAATATCTATCCATCTATTGGGCTTATATATAAAGCAGACTTAGGTTAACCTAGCTCACACCCAGCCGCGCCCCTCCCACTCCCAGTCGCGCCTAGCTCACACCTAGTGCCTCCCCTTCTCTCCCTCCACTCTCTCTCCCTCCCTCCCTCCCTCATCGCACCTCCTCCGCGACGGTGCCCCTTCCTCTCTCTCAGGCGGGTAGCAGGCCCAGCGCACGCAGCCCTAGTGTATGCACGGCGCGGGACGCGGCGGCGTGTGAGGCCCCAGGAGCGCGGCGGCAGAGCAGGGCCGACGGCGGCGGCCGGGGCCTCGCGTGCGCGCCCGGCTGCGGCATCCAGATACGGCGACGTGGCCCCTACGGCCGGATCCGGCGAGGAGGCGATGGTGGCGTGGCCCCTATGTAACATCCTAGTTGTTAAGCACTTAATGAAATCCTAATCATGATCATCAATCAGCATAATCATCAAGCATCATGGCATAAATGCATCTCATGTTTCAATTATAGCATATATTTGTTACATATATTGTGTTATATGTGTGTGGCATAAAATGTTTTCAAAGATATCACTTAAGATGTCTTGTGTATTTATATTTCCAAAATTGTTTAAGTACTTGAAAATATGCCTTAATAAACTTTGGGGTAAAAAGTGTGCAGTTAACACTAGTGCCAAAGTGGGGATATGATCTCAAGTCAAATATGTTTAAATTTGAATCTCAAGATTGAATTCAACGCTGTTTTTCCATACTTAACTGTTTTGGCTAAGTGTTGGAAAACAGTAAGAAAGTTCAGTTTTGGGAGAATTAATAAATGAATTTTCACAAATAAAAGTTGGGTAACTTTGGTTCTATGAATTGGTATGAAGTTTGTACTTTGAAATAGTGCTGTTGGTTGAAGTGTTTGATCTATTTTTAATAACTAATTAATTACCTAAACATAGCTAATCACATCTGTTTTTGAACTCTGAAACTGAATTCAGTTTCCAGTTGAGAGTGCTGGTTTTAAAAATTCAAAATATTTAAAACCAGTTAGTTTGTGATGTTGATCCTTAATTCAAAGATGAAGATCTCTTGTAGATAAACAACTTTGGTTAAAGGAGGTCATCATGTTTCTGTTCAAAATCGAGAGAAAGAGGGAGACCGAAGATGGAGATTCAGTTTGCTACAGTATCACACCGGCAGCTGCTCGCCTGCCTCCTTCACCGCCGTGTCACTGCCGTGAGACGTTTGGCCACACCTTCGCTTGAGCAGGCGCTGGCAAAGATGAGTTCCCATCCTCGATGTTTAAATGCCCGACGTCGCCACTGTCTTTTTCTTTTTCCCCCTCAGCGCCGCCACCGAGCATCTCCGTGCGCCGGCAAATTTCACCGCCGCCTTTCCATCTTCCTCCAATTACTCTCGCAGTTAGTTTCGCCACATCCTTGACCTTCTGCTGAGCCCGCTCGTGCCGTCCAATTTTGTCGGAGTCAGCCGCACGCCGCCGTCTTCTTCGCGGCCATCCGCCAGCGCCGCTGTGAGTCCCTCACCGTGGCCAGGGCTCTCGGGTGCATATCTCTCTTTCTTCTTCCATGATCTGAGCTCGTATTGATGCCGTGATAGTGATTGGCTCTTCCATTTTACCGCTACCATGCAGGACACGCCGGAACGCCATCGCGACGCCGGTTCACGCCGCCGCATCCGCTCTCACCGTCGGCAACGACCTCTGCTCCTTCTCTGATCCAACCGAGTAGCCGAGAAAAGCCGTGGTGAACTCATGGTGCTAACCGTGCCCTCATTTTAATCTCTACCGTGCCCTAGTGGCCCGGAGCACTGCCGCATCGCCGTGCCGTGCACCGCCGTGCCGCCATGGCCGTGGTCGAGCTCGAGTCGAACCCTAATACGATCAACCAATACCGTAGATGTGTGCGCAAGGTTGAGAGGAGCATGTAGGTGTCGGTCTCGTCGCTGGCGAGGTCACCGCCGGCGAGAACCCGCCGGTCAAACGGTCGGGAGCCGTGGTCAGCGTGGCCATGCTGCGCTGTTGACCGGGCCCCGCTGATCAGTGACTGTGGCTAGCTGGGGCTGAGTGAAAAAGAGATTTTTTGCCCTTTTCGAATTTCAGAAAATGTTAAATAGTGCAGTTTCTTGTTTAATTCATAATTAATTATAGAAGTGTGATAAAATTATGAAATTTTTTGTGTAGCTTTTTTATGAAGTACTTTAGCTAAGAAAAATATGACTTGGCCGTTTTAAGTAATTTTTCAATGCTAAACAATTACATATTTTAATAGAAAAATGTTTTATGTATGATTTTTGTAGGCCAATATAATAATCCTTTAATCATGAAACTTTTTGTGTAAATTTCATGTGGTAATACCTGTCTCCACAAAAAGTTTGGTATTATTTTGATATTTCTAATTTGCATAATTGGTATAAGTGTGTTTATATGCCTTTAATGTATTTAATAAATACTAAAATGATTTATATAAATGTTTAAATAGTTTTTGGTGTATTTTGATTACTGTTGTGAAGTATTTGGAACCCCAAAACATGTGTGGTTCCTTGGAAGATTAATATGTTTCTAATAACAAATAATGACTTGCTTTGAGAGATAAATTAAACACTATTTAACGAACCCTGGTGATGCAACTGTACCGTGAAGGAATGTTGTACTCAAGTTTGTTAATCTTGTTTGAGTTCATCCATGCACTTGTATGCACCTTTCATGCATCATGTTTATTATCATAATGTCAAGCATACATCCTTTATTACGTGTAGTGAACGAAAGTGAGGAAGTTACTGTTGATCAAGTTTCAGAAGAAGGGTGTCCACCAGTGGAGGTTGGGTTTGACATCTGTGGTTCATCAGAGGAACCTAACATCTTTACTAACCAAGGCAAGCCCCGGAGCATACAACCTTTCCTTGTATTTACAAATACTTTTATCACACGAGTCCTATAATATGTGCATTAAGTAAATAGGAATTGGTTGAATACCAATTACTGCATGACTTACCTTGGTTTTCCAATTCCTTTCCTTGGTACCCTTAGTAGTAATAGGCTTGTTGATGCTTAGTCCTGCTTAACTATAAAGAGTCGGATGATGACTCTATCATTCAAGATGGTACCTTATTCAGGAACAAGTAATGAAATATGGATATGATATTAAAGCTGAGACCGGGTAGGTGGCTTGCATTGAGAATGGAGTCTCAGTGTAGTGCTCCGCCTATGTCGATTGAGGACCGTTCGTTGTAGACTTGATGATCAAGATTGAAAGTACTTAATTGCATGCCCTCGTTAAGCCTTAGTACCTTGGCTTTTCCATTATGCGAATTGATAACGCACACTGGGAGTGGAGAGATGGTGGGAGTAGCGTGTACCCACCCTACGATACCATCTGGGACGGTGTAGGGCAGTTGAGTACTATGCTCTCGAGTGGTGTGATCTAGTTCATGTTTTGGAGGATCCATGGGAAGGGTTGATATATGTAGGTCTAGGATCTGCATATGTCGTGCTGGTTAAGGTTTACTCCAGCTGGATGTACATCGATTCAAGTCGCCATCTCTCCCGGATAGTGAGAAACTTGATCAGTGCTCTGCATCGTAGTTTAATCAACGGAACATGGTACTTATGGTAATGAGATGGGATGTTAAATGAAGTGGTTGATTTAGATTAGGTGCAAATTGGATACTATCAATTAAATAATGTCAAGTTAAAATATTGAAAGTAAGGATCCATAAGTAGTACCCTTTTATGCAAAAGCAAATCTTGATTCTTGCTAAACCCTCTTGTACCCTTAAGCCTGCATTCCCTTGGAGTCTTTTCTTTTAGTCGGGTAAGTCTTGTTGAGTACCCTCAAGTACTTAGGATTTGTTAACCCTGTTGCAGGTGAACACCAGCAACCGATAGGCTTTTATCCATGTTGTATGTCTATTTTGGAAGATGATAGCCAGCAGTAAATGTGTTGTACTCTCATCCTTGGGCTGGTTGATATCTATATATTGAATAAGATAATGTTAGTCATGCTATCTTACTTAGTATGATAAGGTAAAACTTATGGTTTGTAAGAATTGAATAAATGGTTTGTCAACTTATGGTTTGTAATACTTCTGCTATTTAACTCTGATGTAATATTTTTGTATCAACTATTGTAATACTGCAATGTCTTCTGTAATGATCCTGATCGGATGTGAAAAGTGGTTGATTCGGGGTTCCCCGAGGACATGTGATAGACTATTAGAATTATCTGGTCCCCGTGCATAACAGTCGGAGGTTTTTAAGACAATGACAGGGCTAGTATAATTTGACGATCTGTTACACCCTATGGCTGGATCCAGCAAGGAGGAGGCGATGGCGGTGATGGAGGTGTAGGATCTGGTGAGGAGGCAGTAGCTGCGTGCTCCACCACGGTGGTGGCTCCCTTCCTTCCTCTCCCATGGCGTGCTGGAGGTGTTAGATACGACGTGGAGGAGGCCGGCCATGCCCAGATCGAGCGGGGAGGAGGTCGATCGCCCCTAGATCCAGCGAGAAGAAGGCGTGCCTAGATCCGATGGACATGACGACAGTGGGGTCGATTGGGCTCGACAACGGGCTCAATTGGGCTCGCTTGGTTTTTTTTATTTTTTAAATCGAGTAATAGAGGCGAGCAGCTTAAGACGTCCGCCTCCATTAGTGGATTAACCGAGGCGGGCAAAGCACCCGCCTCCGTAGGTCTAGATTAACCGTGACTTTTGGACGGAGGCGGTTCCGTTTCCCGGCTCTGTTAATCCAAAAGGCCCGCCTCCAAAAAGATTTTTGTAGTAGTGTAAGTTTTGAGAACTTTTTACTAGTACATTCAAAACTTCATACTTCTAGATCCAGAACTTATAAAGAAGGGAGGAAACCATAGCCCAAAAGCCCATTTCACACTTAAGCATTCTCCCACCTCTCCCTCTCTCTCTCTCTCCCTCCCACTTCTCCCTCACTGGAACCTCCCTCCCTCTTCTCCACCATAGTAGGTGCCCTCACTCCTCTCCACCATAGCCGCCCTCGACCACTCTCATCTCTCTACTTCTGAGGACAACACATGGCACGACGCATGAGGTGCAGGAAGGGCACAGCTGAACTACTAAGGTGTGAGGTGATGGGGCTCAACTAGACCACACGAAGGCGGGGCGCACGGCAGTAGGGTGCCACAACTATTTGCTACACTAGCATGGCCTCTCTTTCCGCTACTCCTCTTCGCCTAGCCTACTCCACCTCCAAGCTTGGCATGGCAACATCTAAGGATGGGGACATGAGATCCGGTGGCCATGGCTAGATCCATGAAGGATAACAACGGATCTGCTGACCATGACCAGATCCATCGATGAGGGTGTAGAATCCAGTGGCCATGGCTGGATCTGGCTGCCATGGTCTCTGAAAGCATCTATGCCCCTAGTTGGGTTTCGGTGATTAATGACAATACAATATTACTGTGACTAATGTGTGTTTTGCAGATGCAATTAAGTTAGGTTATGGTAATGGCAATTGATTGGGCAATCATGGTTTCAAAGGATGGACGACAAGGTTAAGGATGGGCTAGTTCTAAGTGTTGCTTGGTGTTGAAGAGACACTTAGAGTAGTTTAGGACTTTGTTTTTCCTTTGGTCGTACTATTAAGGGGGGTATGGACGGGTAGCTTAACCTAGGTGAGTCTAGTGGGTTAGGTGTGGTGCACACTTATCAAATCTAGCTCTAGGTAGCTCCTAAATAGCCCTAAGATCAATTGGAGCAAACTTCATTCACATATGATTGCGAGTTGGAAGTGAATGAAGGGTCAAATGTTGACCGAACACTGGTTCCGATGTGACCGGACGCTGGCGTAGAGTCTGGTCAGTTCATTTGATCAAGGTGAAGTCATCTGGTTGTGACCGGACGCTGAGAGAAATGTGACCGGACGCTGGGTGCCAGAGTCCGGTCAACTCCAGTAAGGTTCCAGAGAGAGAGAATCCTAATAGAACGCGTCCGGTCAGTGCTGACCGGACGCAGGTCAGTTTCCGGCTACTGACCGGATGCTGGGTACCAGCATCCGGTCAACATCAGTAAGGTTCCAGAGGATAGTTTTTGTGACCGGACGCTGGTCAGAGTCCGGTCACAACTTAACTGCTCGATGGTGGGGAGAGCTGACCAGAGGGTCTGGTCTGGCGAACTTGATCGGAGCGTCCGGTCACCCCGCAGAGGCACATAACGGTTTTTTTTGAATGAGGGGTTATAAATACTTCCTCTATTCACTCAAGGGATTACTTTTGCTCATTCCAACAGCTGAGAAACACCCTTGAGAGTGCCAAGAAGTGCAAGGTCCTAGTGAGGTGATTGAGATTTGAGAATCCAAGAGAGAGGCCTCATTAGTGAAAGCAAGAGTAGCAAAGTGTGCATCCACCCTTCTCATTAGCCTTGTCGTGGTCAAGTGAGAGTTCGTGCTTGTTACTCTTGGTGATCGCCATCACCTAGACGGCTTGGTGGTGATTGGGAGCTTGGTGATCATCCGACGGAGCTTGTGGATGACCCAACTCAAGTTGTGAGCGGTTGTGGGTGATTCACCATGATGGAGTGTTGAAGAATCAATCCATAGAGAGCACTTGATCCTTACGCGGATCAAGAGGGAGCTACACCCTTGCGCGGGTGCTCCAACGAGGACTAGTGGGGAGTGGCAAATCTCTGATACCTCGGCAAAACATCACCGTGTTCCTCCTTCTCTCTTTACTTTAAGCATTTACTTTGAGCAATTCAATTCTTGTCTTTACATTCATAGAATTGCCATGCTAGAGTAGGATTGGAACATAGTTGCAAAACTTTTGTGCGGTAGAACAATATAAACACTTTCTAGGCACAAGGGGTGAAGTGGGCTAACCGTAGGGTTTAATTATTGCAAAGAATTTTTGAATTAGCCCAATTCACCCCCCTCTTGGGCATCTTGATCCTTTCAATTGGTATTAGAGCCTCGTGCTCACATATTTAGGCTTAACCGCCTAGAGAAAGATTTCTCACGGGATGGACCTCCTCCTATCTTTGAGGGGGATGATTTTCCTTATTGGAAAATCCGCATGGAGGCGTATTTAGAAGCTCTAGATGTTGGAATACTTAGAGCCACCTCACATGGATTCCCAAAACCTCGAGATCCCACGCACCTTCAAGGTGATGAAGTGAACTATGAGAAATGGAATGCAAAGGCTTGAATCACCATCTTTAGAGGCCTTTGCAAAGATGTGTTTAACAGGGTGAGGAACCATAAGGATGCCCATGCACTATGGTCGGACATTTGTGCGCTCCATGAGGGAACTAAGAGCGAGCGTGAGGAACACTATCATCTCGTAATGAAAAAAACTTAATTCTTTTGAGGTGCTTCCTAAAGAGAGTGCTAATGAAATGTACTCATGCTTGAATATTCTTGTAGAGGAAGTCAATGGGCTTGGACTCACTCAAATGTAACCATCCGATGTTGTAAGAAAGATCTTGAGTGTCCTCCCCATTGATAAATATGGGCATATTATGACTGTGCTTCATCAAGGTGATCTTTCCACCGCTACACCAATTCAAATCTTGGGAAAGATCAATGCTCATGAGATGTACATGCACATCACACCATAAGATGGCTCATCCTCTACCAAGAAGAAAGACAAAGACTTAGCATTCAAGGCTAGCCAAGAGAAAGGCAAAGCAATAATTGAGTATGAGAGCTCAAGTGATGATGAAGTCGATGATGCAAGTCTTGCTCTCATGGTGAGAAGAACCGCCAAGATGCTAAAGAAGCTCAACAAGAGTGGCATCAAGTTCGATGGCAAGAAAAAGAAGTTCTTCACTAGCACTAGAAGGAAGCCAATCTTTGAGATAGATTGCTACAATTATGGAGAACTTGGTCATCTAGCACATCAATGCACCAAGCCCAAGAAAGACAAGTACAAGAAGAAGAAAAAGGGCAAGAAAGATGACTCAAGTGATGAAGATGAAGATGAAAAGAAGAAAAACAAGCCATATAAGAAGAAAGATGGCAAGAAGAAGGACTTCCACAAGAAGAAGAAAAATGGGAAGGCATACATCGTCAGTGATTGGCTCACGAACATTGATTCATCTAGTTGCTCATCCGATAATGATAGTGATAATGAGAAGGTGGCCGCAATTGAAATTGACTCTTCATCATCTTCACTGACACCACTGCCATCATCCTCTACACACCTATGCCTTATGGCCAAGGGTGAACGGAAGGTACCAAATGATGATGATAGTAGTGGTGATGATCATGCTAACAATGATGATAGTGATAGTGATAGTGATAGTGATGATGATGAATATGAATCACCTTCATATGATGATCTTGTTAAATTACTAAATCAATATACTAAGATCATTAGAAAGACTAGAGTTAAGAATGACAAGCTAGAAGCTAAGAATGACTCTCTTTTAGCTAAATATGATATAGCCGAAAAGGCTAGTGTTGAGCTTAGAGAAGCAAATGAAGCTATGTCATCAAAACTCAAGGAGCTAAAATCTTCTAAGAAAGAGCTTAAAGATAAACATGATAAACTTGAGGGGATGCATAAAGAGCTCATCACTAGCCACAAAATGCTAAAAGAAGAATATACAACTCTCAAGATAAATCATGATAATCTTGTTATTGCTCAAGATTTTTTATCTAATGAGCCACATGATGCTACTAACGATGTTGTTAAGATTGATATAGCTACATCATGTGATGATTTAATTGTTGAGAGCATTGAGCATGGATCTAGTGGCAAAGGCAAGCAAGTGGTTGAAACCGACAACTATGATGAGTATGTCAAGCTCAAGCATGACAATGAAAAGCTCAAGAAAGATCTTGAAGAGCTCAAAACCACCAACACTATAGTGCTAGAAACTCTTGATCATGATGGTGATTTGATTTTTGAGAATGAGAAGCTCAAAGAAGAGAACAAGAAACTCAAGGAAGAGAAAAATAATGATGCACTCAAGGAAGAGAACAAGAAGCTCAAGTTGGAGAAAGAGCAACTGTCGACAGAATATCGTCGGTAGTCCACCGAGGGGTATCCTGCGATGGTAGATTGATCGGCAGAGGAGCGTGTAATCAAGAATAAGAAGGCAACAGAGACACACGAGTTATACAGGTTCAGGCCATCAGTATGACGTAATACCTTACTCCTGTGGTCTGTTGGTTTGTATTAGCTATCGTATGATTTGCCGTGATTTTGCAGGGGGTCCCTGCCCGCCTTATATAGTCCGGGGGGCAAGGTTACAAGTCGGTTAGATCTAAGAGATAACCGGAAAGTAATAACAGATTACAAGAAACATGGGATCATACGTATCCTAACAGATCTCGTAACATCTTCAGGATATCCTCCCCGTGCCTTGCGGGGGTCGTCGAGCAGAATCGTGCCCCGTAAGGCTCCTTCTTGTGGGCTAGGCCGCCCCTAGAGGTGTAGCCCATGTGGCCTGCCGTGGGTATCCGGGGTCGTACCCCCCACAGCTAGTCCCCGAGCACCTTGTACCCGTTGTGCAACGCCGTCTTGAGCTTTTCCGAGCAGGTGTGAACCAAAACCGAGCCATCCAAATCATGGTCCGACCACCATAATGAATCACCGAGCAGTTGTGAGCAGCTGCCGAGCAGCGTGCAACATCGCCGAGCAGTGTGTTCTGAGCACGGCTTGACATAAGGGTGTAAGGAGCTCAAGTCCAAAATTGAAAATTCCTGCACGGTAAAATGAAGTGTGCCCACTTAGAGTCCGACCACGAGGGTAAAGATACCTTGTTTTATCTTTTAGAGGCTCGGAGTCTTTCAGAAGAAACAAACACATTCACCACAAGGTGAAGTGTGCCCACTTAGTCCTCGAGCCTGACAGTAGGTGACGTAGTCACGTGGTGCCAGGCTCAGAAAATAGTGAACCAACCGAGCAGGTAGCTAGTCCCCGAGCGTAGCCTCGAGATGGAAAACAAACACATTCACCGCAAGGTGAAGTGTGCCCACTTAGTCCTCGAGCCTGACAGTAGGTGACTTAGTCACGTGGTGCCAGGCTTAGAAAATAGTAAACCGTCCGAGCAAGTAGCCAGTCCCTATGTTATAGGCGAAGATATCAGAAAAATCAAACCGTGGAGAAAAAATCGGAGTAATGGCTGTGCAGTATCGATTACTGAGCCTCATTAAATTGTGGAGAAATCGGTGAATATTTGGCGGCGATAAATGAGCGATGTGGGCTAATGTTATGTGATAGCCCAAGTTGCGGCCCATTAAACCATGTTGGAGGAGTCGAAGTAGCGCTAATCGTGGGAACGGTTTCCCAAAAACCCTCAGATGCAAGGACAGGTGGGGAAAGTGTTTTATAATCGCGCCACCACATACATCACCTCCTACCTTTGTCAATCTACCCTGCTTCCTTCCTTCACAACCCCTACACTCCATATTCCGCACCAACGCGAGCACTCGCCTCCAATCTAGGACCAACCCGGGGAAATGGCGCCGAAAAAGGGAGCCGTAAAGCTGAGGAAGGCGGCCACCGGAGCCAGCCGCGATGAGGAGTGAGTGCCATCGAAGACGGGGGTGGCGGATCTAAACAGGATGGTGGCGGCGGGCGTGCTCCTAGACCACCTCACTGCCGGATGGCGGCCGGCTATTTGTGAGCCCTTCCCAACACCTCATACTGATGAGGCTGTAGTATTTGAAGATTATTTTTGGCGAGGATTAGGGTTTCCTGTCCACCCCTTTCTGAGGGATCTTATGGAGTTTTGGGCGATTAGCCTCTGCAATCTGCACCCCAACACCATACTGCACGTGTCGATCTTTATCCATTTCTGCGAGGCGTTTCTCGGTGTTCTTCCGCACTTCAACATCTTTAGGCACCTGTTCTGTCTGAAGAAGAAGGGGGGCAGTGGTTCCAAGGTGGTCGGCGGCGTGTACCTGTAGCTCAGGGATGGGATGGCTAGCGAATACATCAACGTACCGCTAAATACCTCCCTAAAAGGTTGGAATGCCAGATGGTTCTATATCAAACAAAGTCACCCAATGATTCGATGCGACGTCCACCACATCTCAGTTAACCATATTAACTGGTCGGAGAGACCCAACAACGCTGACATGGAGCAAGTAATGGAACTTCTAGACTTGATTAAGGGCGTGGAGCTTAGGGGTGAACTGGTTGCAGCTAGCTTCATAGTGCGGCGCGTCCAACCCTGCAAAGAGAGGGCCCACCCGGCGTTCGACTATAAAGGTGACAACGACGGTACCCGTGAAAACATAGACTGTCTGACGAAGAAAGAAGTAATAGACCGTGCCATGGACCTATTTACTTCCAATGTCTCATTCAGCTGGCCAAAAGGAATGAAGGGTTTCAACTGCACCAATCCACCTCCTCAGGTAACCCTTTCACGTCGCATTGATCAGACATCAATTGCCGAGCAAAGGACTGACTTACTTATGAAAAGATCCATTCGCAGGATAGGGCAATATATTTTTCAAACGTGGCGAGAGCCGATTGGCCGAAAGGAGTAGACATTCGGTGGCCGCTACAGCCTAAAGAGGAGGAGCCAAGCACCTCGTCGGATAGTCCATCCCCAGTATTGGAGAAGATCCATGGGAAAAGACCGGCAGTAGATGAGCCGGTCCAAAAAAGGAGAAAAACCACAAGCTCTACTGCACACAAATCTGGCGGCATCTCTCTTGGTGAAGACCAAACCGCCCGACCACGAAGAACCGCTGTGCTGGAGTGGTCGGACGATGACGAGGACCAGTCAGCACATCCGCCGAGCACGAAGGAGGCATCGATGGATGCTGAAGCTCCCGAGCATCAAGCAAGGAAAAGTTATGTGCGGGCAATGACGGAAGTCCCAGCGGTGCCGACGACCAAAGTCCTCGAGCAACAAGAGGGGATAACCATAGAGCAGCACACAGAGGGGGCTCTGAGGCACCAAGCAGAGCAGCACCCTGTTGTAGAAGAACACGAACTCTCCCATCAGGCAGACCAAGCAGCAGCTCCTGGGGGATCAAGCAGGCATCGCCGGTTCAAGAAATTGAATCGAAAGACCAAACCATATGTATCTTGGTCTTGGAGTAATAATATTCTTCCTTGATTTCTTTTGGGTACTAATAGGCTGACATTACACAGGGCAACACCAAGGCCTGGAGCCTCGGTAGGGACAATGCCGACTGCTCCCGTCCCGGAGTCCCCGAGTGCTCAACAAACAGAGGACGGGCCAGCCACCGCTGCCAGTGGTCCTGGCGACGGTGAATCATTAGCGCACACGACAGGCGCGTCGGCGACCGTGACCGAGGCTACGACCGAAAAAGTCGATACTTTGGAAGCGGAAACTACAGCTGTTGTTGGTGCACCGAAGGCTAAGGATGCAACTCCGTCGACGGCCGAGGAGCAACCTTCACCACCTGCAGCGATGCCAGGAGTGGTCGGAGCAGCTGTCCGACCACAGAGTCCCCCAGTGGTGCTTCCAGCGACGGCGGAGGAGGACGAGATTGTGGAGATCGAGCATGCCGCACCTAAGCCCTAGTCCGTCCAGATTCTCCGAAAACATGGGGAAGAGGTAGTAGTTGTCGAGGAAGAAAACACCACCAGGGAAATAAAGAGGTTGAAATCCACCGCTGCTAGAGTTATGACTCAAATCAAGGTGAGAACCGTACCTGAAATACTGATATATGTTGTTGGAGACCAAGGTTTATCTCTAGCATTGTTCATCCGCAGGGGATAGCTCGGACAGCCGAGCAACGGCACCATCAGATGAAGAGGATGGAGCCCCTCGTCGAGGAAAACAAGAAACTTCGGGAGGCATTAAATCTTTCGGAAAAGAGTATTAATAGGGCCCAGCGCGAGCGGGACCTTGCGGAGTCTAACTCACGGGACCTTGAACATCAGAATGGGGTTCTGTCCGAGCAACTAACGGCTGCATTCGAGCAGCTGAAGAAGAAATCCAAGCAACTAACGGCTGCATCCGAGGAGCTAAAAAATATGTCCGAGCAATTGGGCAAGAAAACCAGAGAGCTCAAAGTAAATCTGAACAGCTCGATCAGAAGTGCAAACAGCTTGAGAATGTATCCAAGCAGAAATTCGGTATGCTTTATCACTTAATGTACTTTGCAATAGTTGGCCATCCGTTTTTTCGATAACTGTTGTACTTGCAGAGCAAGATGCAGAACTCAACCAGCTTCGCTAGACCATCGAGCAAATCCGACAAGAGAATGCGAAAGTGTCAGAGTGAGCAGAAAAACTGGCCAAAGAACTGAAAGGTAGATACCCCCTGATTGGAAGTAATGTTGTAGTACTTTTCTGGCATGACGAACCATTGTAATGCTTGTAGATTACTGCCATAAAGCTAAGGCACAGTTCGATGTGCTGGTGTAGGAAGCCAAAGTCCAAAAAGACAACTTCAACACTATAACCGCCGCGATAAAATCGGTGCTCGATTGCGTCGATATGGAACCGGTGCCTCATCCTGATGGCAGGCAGCAAGGGCCAGATACCATCATCTAGAGATGCAAGGCAGCATGGGAGAATTTCAAAAACTTCAATCGCGACGCCGTTATGACCGCCGCTACTCATGCCCTTGCGGTGGTTCGGTCCCACTACCCGACTGTCGATATCTAGTCGATAGGGGGTGGGTTTGCCGACGAGCTGAGCGACGCGGAAACCCAGCAGCTGGAGGATGACGTTGAAGACGCAACGAAAATGCTTGTCGGCGATATAGACCTGTTTGGCGAAACAGAAGGTGTTGGCGAAGCTTAACAAACTGCTCGGATATTATCACCTGTACCACTTGTTTTATTTGAAGAATCGTTGTATTAACAACCCGATGCAATTATGCATAATATAAGCAGTGTCCGATCAGTTAGTTTTCACTAAACTCGATACCTTAGGTTGCCCGTAATCCATGACGCATAGCGCGGAGCCCATGCACATGTTGGGAAAACAAGCGTTACCAAAGGACCGTAGCCTACCGCCCAATACGTAGAGCACGGAGCCCATAGGACGTGTAGGGGGTTATTAAAGCCTTGGTGTTCTCCATAAAGATCAGAGCAAAACACATGCTGCCCAGCAGCCAATTTGAGTATCCTGGCGAGAAAAAATAGTTGAAGTGGCGTCCGAGCAGTTAGTTCATCCCTGAAATCTAGGCCTTGACTAGCCCATAGTCCATAACGTCGAGCGCAGAGACCCTAACACGTGTAGGATGAACAGGCATTACCAAGGAACCACAGCCGACCAACCATAACGCAGAGCGCGGAGCCCCAAGCGCGTGTAGGAAGGGATCGGAGGCTAGGTTTTCTCCATAGAAAACAGAAAAGAAACGTGTGTTGCTTGACAATCGGCGAGCTATGTTATGAGATTTGGAGCGCAAAACCGTCGTTGTTTTTAGGAGAAAAACCTTACATGATCCAGAGAAAACATAGTCGGCGATTTTTGGAGAAATCGTGTACGGCGATTTGGAGTTAACGTGTTCGGCGATTTGGAGAAATCATGTTCGGCGATTTTTGGAGTTAACGTGTTCGGCGAATTGGAGAAATCGTGTTCGGCGATTTTTGGAGTTAATGTGTTCAGCGAATTGGATAAATCATGTTCGACGATTTTTGGAGTTAACGTGTTCGGTGAATTGGAGAAATCGTGTTCGGCGATTTTTGGAGTTAACGTGTTCAGCGAATTGGATAAATCGTGTTCGGCGGTTTTTGGAGTTAACGTGTTCGGCGAATTCGGCGTGCTTGGCGAACGTATTGGAGATCGTCATGGAGTGGCGTATAGCCCGATAGCGGTAAGTGAAACTTATAATGGATGAAAAAATGGAGGAAAATTATGGAGACCAGAACTTTATTAATATGAAAGTAAAGAATACATATCTGTGTTGTTTCAGGGGTAGAAACGTATAAGGTGCTCTATGTGCCAGGAGTTGGGAACATCGAGTCCATCTAAGTCACATAAGCGATAAGACCCTGGTCGAGTAACACCCTTGACGACGTAAGGGCCCTCCCAGGGGGAAGACAGCTTGTGAAGCCCTTCGGTTTTTTGTTTCCGACGTAAGACGAGGTCGCCGATCTCGAACGAATGACCTTTGACGTTGCAGTTGTAATACCTCCGCAGACCTTCGAGGTACTTGGCTGTGCGAACACAAGTAATCAGACGTTCTTCCTCAACCCGATCAATGTCTTCTGTCCGAACAGCTGTGGCTTGCTCTTCATCATAATTTTCTACTCTAGGTGCTCGGAAAGCAATATCCGCTGGGAGTCTGGCCTCTGAGCCGTAGACCATAAAATATGGAGATACGCCAGTACTGCAGCTAGCTTGAGTGCGCAGTCCCCAGACCACAGCTGGTAGTTCTTTGAGCCATCTGCCCGGATGCTTTTCTTCTTTCTGATAGAGCCTTTTTTAGGGCGTCGAGGATCATACCATTAGCCCGCTCGACCTGGCCGTTAGCTCTAGGATGAGCAATGGAAACGTATTTAACAGAGATGCACCGGTCTTCGCAGAAGTCCCAAAAATGATGGCCGGTAAAAGTTGTCCCGAGGTCGGTGATGATGTTGTTCGGGAGACCGAATCTATGTATGATGTCTTCAAAGAGCTCGACTACTTTCTTTGCAGTAGCTGAGATGAGTGGTTTGTACTCAATCCACTTGGAGAACTTATCAATGGCGATGTACACATACTGGAAACCTCCTGGCGCTGGTTTGAAAGGCCCGATCATATCTAGTCCCCAGCATGCAAATGGCCAGGAAGCTAGAATGGTCTGTAGTTCTTGTGCCGGTACATGTATTTGCTTGGCAAAAAACTGACAACCCTCACATCGTCGAATGAGATCTTCTGCATCGGAGATGGCCGTGGGCCAGTAAAAACCTGCCCGGAAAGCTTTGCCGACCAGCGTTCTCGAAGCCGCATGATTGCCACAGGAACCAGAGTGAATTTCAGAAAGTAGCTTCACACCATCGTCTTGGATGATGCACTTTTGCAGTATCCCTTCCTTGGCACTTTTCCTCATCAGGCTACCGTCTACCAGCATGTAATGCTTACTTTGGCGAATTAGTCTTTCAGATTCGATTTTGTCAGTGGGTGTTTCATCGCTGGAGCGGTATTTGATGAACTGTTCCCTCCAATCGGCGACCGGCGAAGGTACCGCGAGTACCAACTGCTCGGCGGGGGGTACTTCCACAACTTCCTTATCTTCTTTAATAGATGGTGCCAGGAGGTCTTGAACGAAAACCCCCGGCGGAACCGCGGTGCGAGAAGACCCTATCTTTGATAGCTGGTCGGCTGGTTGGTTTTGATCCCGTACCACGTGGTGGTACTCGATACCGTAGAATTTCCCTTCAAGCTTCCTGATTTCGGCGCAGTATGCGTCCATTTTCTCACTGGAACAGGACCAATCCTTATTGAGTTGGTTGATAACCAGCGCGGAATCCCCATATACCATGAGGCATTTGACGCCGAGCTCGACGGCTATACGGAGACCATGGAGACATGCTTCGTATTCCGCAGCGTTGTTGGAGGCAGGAAAATGTATGCGAAGAACATATCGGAGTTTATCCTTTGTCGGCGTGATGAACAGAATGCCCGCACCAGCACCATTGATGTTAAGGGCGCCGTCGAAGTACATCACCTAGTGCTCAGGGCAAGTGGCGGCAATGGGTTCTTGGATCTCGGTCCACTCAGCGATGAAATCAGCAAGCGCCTATGACTTAACGGTCGGTCTGCTTCTGAAGTCAATGGAGTAAGTGCCGAGCTCAACAGCCCACTTGATGATACGACCGTTAGCCTCTTTATTGCGGAGAATATCCCCCAGAGGGAACTCTGTGACCACGGTGATCTTGTAGTATTCGAAGTAATGTCGGAGCTTGCGTGAGGTAATCAAAATTGCATATAACAGCTTTTGCACCTGAGGATAACGAGTTTTGGGCTCATTAAGTACCTCGCTGATGAAATAGACTGGACGTTGCACCTTGTAGGCGTGTCCAGTTTCCTCGTGTTCGACGACAATAGCCGTACTGACAACGCGAGAGGTGGCGGCGATGTAAACCAGCAGAGTTTCATCTGGTCGTGGCGCTGTCATGATTGGAGGTTTTGTTAAGAACAACTTGAGCTGCTCAAAAGCTGTGTCTGCCTCCTCTGACCAAGAAAAAAGCTCAGAGGCCTTGAGGAGCTTGAAGAAAGGTAGCCCTTTTTCACCGAGACGCGAGATAAAATAGTTTAGCGCAGCCATGCATCCTGTAAGCTTCTGTATATCCTTGACATACGTCGGTCGTTTCATGTTGGTGATGGCAGAGACCTTGTTAGGGTTTGGTTCGATGCCCCGAGCGCTGACGATGTAGCCCAGCAGTATACCAGATGGAACTCCAAAGATGCACTTTGAAGGGTTCAGCTTCCATCAGTATTTGCTCAGGTTGGAGAAAGTTTCTTCAAGGTCGGCGATAAGATTGTCGACGATTCTAGTCTTGACGACCATGTCATCGATGTAGGCTTCGATGTTGCGGCCGATCTGTTGGTCGAGGCACGTATGGATAGCCCTTTGGTAGGTCGCTCTAGCGTTCTTTAGTCCAAAGGACATAGTGGTGTAGCAGTATGCACCGAAAGGCGTGATGAACGACGTTTTGACTTGGTCTTCTTTCTTGAGGGAGATCTGATGGTAGCCGGAGTAACAGTCAAGAAAGGAGAGCAACTCGCAGCCAGCGGTGGAGTCTACAACCTCGTCTATCCGAGGTAGGCCGAAGGGGTCTTTAGGGCAGTGTTTGTTAAGATCAGTATAATCAACACACATTCTCCATTCTTTATTCTTTTTCTTAACAAGAACAGGATTAGCTAACCAATCTGGATGATACACTTCTTTTATAAATCTGGTAGCTAAGAGCCATTTTATTTCTACCCTGATGGCCTCCTTTTTGTCCGGCGCGAATCAGCAAAGTTTTTGCTTGATCGGTTTAGCAGTCGGCGAGACATTCAAGGAGTGCTCGATCTTCTCCCACAGTACCCCCGGCATGTCTGCAGGTTTCCAAGCAAACACATCGGCGTTGGCACGTAGGAAGGAGATGAGCGCGCTTTCCTATTTGGGGTCAAGGTGAGCCCCAATTTTCACCGTCTTGGAAGGGTCGTCGAGGCCGAGGCCGATCTCCTTGACTTCCTTGGACTTGGCGGAGGCACGAGGAGGCTCTGGGATCTCCATGTTGTCAGCAGACACCACCTTGGCTTCGGCGACCACGCTAGCCATCTGGATGGAGAGGTCGGTGGCTTCGGCATGGGCGAGACTTTCTATCTCGTAGGCGGAGGCGACGGAGAGGTTGGCCCACAGAGACAGGACTCCTATGGGCGAAGGCATCTTCAACACCAAATACGCGTAGTGCAGAACGGCCATGAACTTGGCTAGAGCCGGACGCCCCAGTATTGCATGGTAGGCGGTGTCGAAGTCGGCAACAAAGAAGTTGATATGCTCCACTTGGTAGTTGGTTACCATGCCGAACTGTACTGGTAGGGTAATTTCCCCAAGCGGTCTGGATGCCCTGCTAGGTACCACACCCCAGAAGGAGGAGTCTGAGGGCGTGAGATCTATTGTCCCAAGGCCAAGCTCCCTTAGGGCCCCGGCGAAGAGTAGATTCAAAGCGCTCCCACCGTCGACAAGGACTTTTCTAAAGAGCACCTTCTAGACAGTCGCATCAAGGACGAGGGGAAAATGCCCTGTGTAGGGTATGTCCGCCCACTAGTCGGCCCTGCTGAAGGTGATGGGGAATTTGGACCACGGGCGATAGCTGGGGTTGGCGGTAGTTTCCTCTGAAGCGACGGCGAGCACTCGTCGGGCGGCGAGCTTCCGTTCCCTTCTGCTCTCGTTAGAGGCGAAACCCCCGAAGATGGTGGCGACCACCTTGTCATGGTCCTGGAAGGCATTATTATTATCCCTAGGTGGTCGACGTCCTCCGTTCCTACCATTGTCATCGTTGTACTTTTTCTCCTGGAACTCCTTAGCCAAACTGAGGTAGTCTTTCATCTTGTGTTTGGCGTTCTTATGCAGGGGGCACGGTCCGTCGAGGATCTTCTTGTACTGCTCATCGTAGTTACGCTTTGCGCGCGGCTCATTGACGTTGGCAACAAAGTGATCTGGTCGGCGGCGGCAATTTTGACCAGGTTTGAATCCATCTGGCCGATCTCGTCCACTGTCCTGATGGAAACTGCGATCATCGTGGCGGCGATCGTTGTACTGTCGGTCATCGTTGCGGTCGTCGTGGCGGCGAACATTGTGCTGTCGGTCGTCGTTGCGGTCGTCGTGGCGGCGAGGCGGGCGATTAGTGCCCGTATCTTCATTAAAACACACCTCCGCTTCCTCGGCGTTGGCGTACTGGTTGGTGGTTGTGATCATCTCGCCGATGCCGGTAGGTGGCTTTCTGTTGAACTTAGAACGGAGTTCACGGTGATGAAGTCCTCGGACGAAGGCGGTGATGACTTCGGCTTCCGTGATGTTGGGAATAGAATTCCTCATCTCGGAGAAGCGTCTGATGTAGCTGCGGAGTAGTTCGGACAGCTTTTGGGTGATGCGGTTGAGATCGTGCTTGGTGCCCGGCCGCCTGCATGTGGCCATGTAGTTGTCGGTGAAAACTCTCTTCAGATCTTCCCAAGATCCGATGGAGCCGGGGCAAGGCTTGTGAACCAGCTCATGGCGGCTAGCGTGAGCATGATGGGGAGATAATTCACCATGACGTTGGTGTCTCCTCTGGCAGCGCGGACAGCGGTGGTGTAAGCCTACAGCCACTGAGTTGGGTTCATCCTTCCTTCATAGGGCTCGACTCCGGTGATTTTGAAACCATGGGGCCACTGGAGAGTTCGGAGCACCCTGGTGAACGCTAGGGGCCCTTCCGGGTTGTCGGGGCCGATATCAGTAGTATTTCCGGCGATGATCAGCTCCAGAGCTAAGTCCGGGTTACCGTACTCTTGCTCGTACTCCTAGCGGTGTCGTACTTCATCTTCATGGCGCCTGAAACGACGTTGATCGATACGTCATCGTGCATCCCGAAGGTTACTGAGGTGCACTCGGGCGTCCTATTCGACCTCTTGGTCGTGCTGGCGATGATGCTCGGCGTGGTGTCCTCCAACTCCCCCCTAGGGAGGTAGTGACTGGTCGGCGAAACGGCTTTGACTGGGGCGGTGATTAGATCTAGGATCGGCTGATCGGCGAATCATGCTTGTGGAGCATGAAGGTATCTAAACCTCTCGGATCTCATTAACTTGACAGTGTGCCGCTTTTAGCATAGCGGCGACCTTGGCGAGCTTGGGCATCTATGGGAGGTGTGCAAATTCATTGGCGTCCACCCCCAGATTGGCGCTCGAAGTTTTGAAGACGTCGTGGCCGTCAACGCGGAGGAATTCTTTGTTGAGGTTGCGATGGAGGGGCCTTCCTTGCGAGTCAAACTGGTTATCACGAGCGGCCTCGGCCATTGCAATGGCGCGTTCATTATCACGGCATTGCGCATGGTTGGCGTTCCTATTTTCACGGGCGGTGCGTTCCTCATCTGTTTCGCCATTCCAAGGGGGGCTATCGATGCTGACGTTGAAGATTGCGCCACCCCGGAAAGGCAGGAGAGGGAGTTGCTCGGTGAAGGTCTCGGCGAGGGGCTCCGTGGAGCCTTGAGACTCGGAGTCCGGATTTTCCTCTAGGATAGTTTGGAGGGATGTTCTAGGACCCCGGCTGGCGTGCAGCATGTTGACAGTTGGTGGGAGCTGGTCGGCGACCTGGTCGGTGAATTTGCCCCTCAGGGCGTCCTGATACGTAGCGGCAGAGATGGCGAGCCCGAAGGGTAGGGCGGGGAGCCCCGAGGTTTGCCGAGCACTGAACACCGATAGATCAGGATCGGAAGGTGGTCGGTGCTGAACAAGGGTGTCCAGAGCCGACTCAGCAATGGAGAGGCAATCGGCGAGTTTCAGGCCGACCCGATTGATTGACTCGATCAGATCGTCATTGTTGACATGCCTCCTCCGATAGCGAGGAAGCGAGCGGCAAGTAGCTGACGAAGTCGACCCTGGAAGTGGTTCCGAGATTGGATCTACGGTCGCAGGTGCGAGGGTGGTCGGCGTGGAGCGGATCTGCACCGGCTCGAGAAGCTCTCCAACTCTGTCGGCGTTGATGACCCACGTGATGGATCCGACCATGAAGATCTGGCCGAGCTATGGGAGGGACGAAGAGCCTATGGAAAAAAGGCATCTTGTTCGATAAGGAAACAACACGCACACCCCTACCTGGCGCGCCAACTGTCGACAGAATATCATCAGCAGTCCACCGAGGGGTATCCCGCGATGGTAGATTGATCGGCAGAGGAGCGTGTAATCAAGAACAAGAAGGCAACAGAGACACACGAGTTATACAGGTTCAGGCCGTCGGTATGACGTAATACCTTACTCCTATGGTCTGTTGGTTTATATTAGCTATCGTATGATTTGCCGTGATTTTGCAGGGGGTCCCTGCCCACCTTATATAGTCTGGGGGGCAAGGTTACAAGTCGGTTAGATCTAAGAGATAACCGGAAAGTAATAACAGATTACAAGAAACATGGGATCGTACGTATCCTAACAGATCTCGTAACATCTTTAGGATATCCTCCCCGTGCCTTGCGGGGGTCACCGAGCAGAATCGTGCCCCACAAGGCTCCTTCTTGTGGGCTGGGCCACCCCTAGAGGCGTAGCCCATGTGGCCTACCATGGGTATCCGGGGTCGTACCGCCCACAGCATCTCAAGATTGGATTGAGCAAGTTCACAAGAGGCAAACATCTTCAAAGTGAGCTACTAATGAACACCATCATGAAGATGGATAGAAGTGGCATTGGGTACTTAGCAAACCAAGAGAAGAAGGCTCAAGCTCAACAACAACAACACAAGTCAAAGCCAAAGCCAAAGAGGTATTTTGAGTGTGGACAAAAAGGCCACTTTGCCCATGAGTGTCAAACTCCACCACCACAACCCTCGCCCAAGCATGCTAGACCCTTTGATTTCAATGCTCATTACATGCTTAGAAAGGACTCTAGTGAAAAGATGAAAGTTATGTTCATAGGACCTCCCAACAAGAATAGGACTAAGAAAATTTGGGTTGCAAAGTCACATGTTGAGAAAGTCAAGGGCCCTCAACAAGTTTGGGTTCCTAAAGCTTGATCTCTTGTGTGTAGGTGAACTACAAGACCGGTGGAAGTTATTGGGTAATTGATAGTGGTTGCACACAACATATGACTGGTGATCCTCGTATGTTCACCTCACTAGATGAAGAAGTAGATGGACAAGAAAGAATCACATTTGGAGATAATTCAAAGGGCAAAGTTAAAGGATTGGGTAAAGTGATAACATCAAATGATCATTCAATCTCAAATGTGCTATATGTTGCTTCATTGAGCTTCAACTTGCTATCCGTTGGACAATTATGTGATCTTGGCTTCCAATGCTTGTTTACCGAGAAGGAAGTTGTTGTATCTAAGAAGGATGATGATCAAGTGATATTCAAAAGATTTAGATACAACAACCTATATCTAGTGGACTTCACCTCCAAAGATGCTAACTTGAAGACATGCCTATTCACCAAAACAACACTTGGGTGGCTTTGGCATAGAAGACTTGCTCATGTTGGGATGAGCTCACTCAAGAAGCTAATGAAGAATGAATTGGTGATAGGGTTGAAGGATGTGAAGTTTGAGAAGGACAAGCTTTGTAGTGCATGTCAAGCCAGCAAACAAGTTGCAAACACTCATCCTACAAAAGCTTTCATGTCAACCACAAGAGTGCTAGAGCTCCTTCACATGGACTTATCTGGACCAACAACATACAAGAGTTTGGGAGGAAATCTTTATTGTCTCGTGATTGTTGATGACTACTCAATATACACATGGGTGTTCTTCCTTCATGACAAATCTGAAGTTGCATCATGCTTCAAGAAGTTTGCCAAGAGACCACAAAATGAGTTTGAAGTGAAGCTCAAGAAGATTAGGAGTGATAATGGGAAAGAATTTGACAACACAAACATTGAAGCCTATTGTGATGAAGTTGGGATCAAGCATGAGGTCTCCGCAACATATACTCCTCAACAAAATGGTGTAGTTGAGAGAAAGAACCGGACATTAATCACACTAGCAAGAACAATGCTTGATGAGTACAACACCCCTAAAGCTCTATGGGCAGAAGCTATCAACACCGCATGCTATGCATCCAACCGCCTATTCCTTCAAAAGTTTCTTGGCAAGACACCGTATGAGTTGCTCAATGGCAAGAACTCGGACGTCTCCTTCTTTAGGGTGTTTGGTTGCAAATGCTACATCTACAAGAAGTAGCAACACCTAGGGAAGTTTCAAAGACGTTGTGATATTGGTTTTCTTGTTGGTTACTCATCAAAGTCCAAAGCATATAGAGTATTTAATCATGCCACTGGCTTGGTTGAAAAAACATATGATGTGAAATTTGATGAATCTAACGGCTCCCAAGGAGCACATGAGAATCTTGATGATGTAGGTGATGAACCATTGAGGGAGGCCATGAAGAATATTCTAGTTGTAGACATCAAGCCTAATGATGATGAAGATGATGTACAAGTGATCAATCCACCTTCTTCATTAAATGTGCCATAAGATGGTGATAAAGATGGTAGAGTAGAAAATAAAGATACTCATGTCTCCCATGAGCAAATGGTGACACAAGCACAAGATGTTGATGCTCCACAACCTCCCCCTCAAGTGGTTGATAGAAGAAACTCACCTCTACTACAAGCTCATCCACAAGATCTCATCATAGGGAGTCCATCAAAGGGTGTAATGACTTGATCTCAAAAACTTGCTTCATTTATTGAACATCACTCTTTTGTCTCTTGCTTTGAGCCTACTAAGGTAGAAGAAGCTCTTCAAGACTCAGATTGGATAAACGCCATGCATGAAGAGTTGAACAACTTCACCCGCAATGAAGTTTGGACTCTTGAAGAGTGACCATAAGGTGCAAGAGTCATTGGAACAAAGTGGGTGTTCCGCAACAAGCAAGATGATCAAGGCGTTGTTATGAGGAACAAGGCAAGACTAGTTGCAAAGGGGTTCTCTCAAGTTGAAGGGTTGGATTTTGGAGAGACCTTTGCACCAGTTGCAAGATTAGAAGCCATTCGTATCCTCCTTGCATATGCATCACATCATGAAATGAAACTATATCAAATGGATGTGAAAAGTGCATTTTTAAATGGCTTTATAAATGAACTAGTCTGTGTTGATCAACCTCCCAGGTTTGAAGACCCTAGATATCCTAATCATGTTTATAGGTTGTCCAAGGCACTATATGGGCTTAAGCAAGCCCCAAGAGCTTGGTATGAGCGCCTTCGGGATTTCCTCATTGAGAAGGGATTCACCATTGGGAAGGTCGACACCACACTATTCACCAAGAAGCTTGATGGATATATTCTCATTTGTCAAGTGTATGTTGATGATATCATATTTGGATCATCAAATGAAGATTCTTGCAAAGAGTTTGGTAAATTAATGTTGAAGGAGTTTGAGATGTCAATAATTGGAGAGCTTACATTCTTTCTTGGTTTTCAAGTCAAGCAAATGAGAGAAGGGATTTTCATCTCTCAAGAAAAGTACACCAAGGATCTTCTTAAAGGGTTCAATAAGGATGAATGTAAGCCAATCAAGACACCTATGCCATCTAATGGACATCTTGACCTAGATGAGGGAGATAAAACGGTTGATCAAACTCTCTACCACTCTATGATTGGTAGCTTGTTATATTTAACCACATCTAGGCCCAACATCATGTTTAGTGTGCATATGTGTGCTAGATTTCAAGCTAATCCTAAGGAAGCTCATTTGATTGCCATTAAAAGAATTCTTAGGTATCTTAAGCACACACCAAGCATTGGCCTTTAGTATCCCAAAGGAGCTATATTTAAATTAGTTGGCTATTCTGATTTGGATTATGCCGGTTGCAAAGTTGATAGAAAGAGCACATTCGGAGGGTGCCATTTGCTTGGTAGATCACTTGTGTCTTGGTCCTCCAAGAAACAAAATAGTGTGGTTTTGTCCACCGCCGAAGCGGAATACATTGTCGCGGGTGCTTGTTGTGCACAAATACATTACATGAAGCAAACTTTACTAGACTATGGTGTAGTTCTAGAAAAGGTACCTCTTTTGTGTGACAATGAGAGTGTGGTAAAACTTGCTAATAATCTGATTCAACACTCTCGCACCAAGCACATAGATATCCGCCATCACTTTCTTAGAGATCATGTTGCTAAGAATGATATTTCACTAGAAGGTGTAAGGACCGAGGATCAATTGGCGGATATCTTCACTAAACCACTAGATGAGGCAACATTTTGTCGGTTGAGGAATGAGCTCAATGTGCTTGATTTTAGCAACTTCACTAGAAAATGAGCTTGTGTTGTCCCTTGCATTGCATTGTAATATACAACATGTTTACTTTGTGGTAATGCACTTAGGGCTTGTCTAACATGGTTAAGATAACCGCCGAAAAGCATGTGAAGAAGCTTAACCTTGGATCAAACTTGACAAGCAACTAGAATTACTTTCAAGTATTGCATTGCATATGCATGAATGTTGTTTTGTCATTTCTCTTCAATCACCCTTTTATTGCCTATTTTCTTAAAAAGAATTATAGCCTAAGGCAAAATCATTTTGAAAAATTTGAGGGTTTGAGAGAGGTCACTCACATCAGTCTCAATTGATGTTTATTTGCGTCTTATTGAAGTTGGGACTTGATTGGGAACAGGCAGCGCGAAGGACTTTGAAGATTTGCTGAAAAAGAGTGACCGGACGCTGCACTAGACTCTGGAGTCCAGCGTTCGGTTAGTTCATAGGAGGTGAACCGTGCTGCGAAGGAGTGACCGGATGCTGGAACCGTGTTCTCCCTGCGTCCGGTCAGAAGATGATCCTATGTCCGGTCAAGCGAAGACGATGAAGATAGGATCGACCGGACTTTGTCTGTGTCCGGTCAGTGGTGATCGGATGCGTCCGGTCGTGACTTGAGAGGTTTTGGACCTCTCTAGAGTCGATCGGACTCTGGGTGGCAACGTCCGGTCGTTGCCACCGGAGCGTCCGATCAGTAGATATCGTGCGGGTACTAAACTCTTCTTTGTTTTTTTTCTGTCACGTTGGGCACCACCATAAAATTGGGCCACGCCGTGACCTAACCTGGACCACCGCATCAACTTCGCCGCTCCTGCCTGTGCCACGCTCGTGCCCTAGCCACCGCCGCATAGCCACGCCGCCCTTGCTCTTGTTCCTGCGCCATCGCACAGCCGTGCCTCCCCACGCTCGTGTGCCGCCACTCGCCCCGTGCACCTGCTCCGTGCCGCGCCCGCACCACTGCTCCAGGCATCTCGCTGCCTCCCGCACTGTTGTGCCCTGCTCCAGCGCCGCCGCCGTGCCAGCCACCGTGCGCCATTGCCCTAGCTTGCACCAACGCTGCCATTGCATTCTCCATGGCCGATCTACTGTGCATTGCCAACCCTAACCCTAATTATCGATTCGGTGGTGCCCGTGATTCATTCCTCTTCTCTTCGGTCACCGATTCATCAGGTAGCAAGCCCTCGATTTCAATTTCATATCAATTGCTTACTTCTTAGGGTTTCGTACCTCTAGTGTATATTTAAATTATTCAGATATCCAATCTATTCCATCGTGCAGCGAGTCGGTGTTGTTGAGGTCTCATTGGCAGTTGTCAGTCAACTCGGGGCCAAGCTCGTGAGTACGGATCGAGGCCAAGCCTCGGAAGTGTCAGTGATAGTTGTTTCTTGTCCAGGGCAGTAGATCGTTCCAGATGGTTCATGTCAAGAATGCCAGAGGTGGTCCAGGTGACGAGGATCCAAGGCCTTCGCCTCGCGTGCCTACTGATGTGAAAGGCAAGGCGACGAAGAAGATCACATCAAAGAAGCAGAAGTATGCAGATACAGATACAACGAGAGCAGCCATAGTTGCAGCTATCGCAGAGCGTGTAGAGAGAGGAGGTGCTAGGAGTGGAGTTCAGATTGTAGATCAGCTTTCACCAGCACAGAGGACAACTATAGAGCAGGTTGAGCGTCGTCATGGTAGTCTAGCTAGGACTGTCATGCTTGAGGGATGCCGTGTTGCTTTGGAGGAGACTTAGCCTCAGGGGAGCCACAGTAGCAGATAGAGCAGGCTCAGGTGGGAGAGCAGGTAGAGGAGATAGAGCAGGCACCACAACCACGGCCAAACAGGTGCAATAGCTCAGATTTGTGTAGTTTGAGGATTGGTTCCCGCCTAGGAGGGATGAGCATGCTTCTGAGGGTTTCTACACACCACTGCAGGAGGACTTTTATAATGCATATCTTAACAGTGGGGTTGCATTCAGGTCTCAGAGGGTTTGTTCTATTGAGGCCATAGTAGCAGCTGCTGGAGAGCAGATTCGTCCTCATCTTTCTTACCTGCTAGGGCTGATAGATCTACTTGGATGGATAGGCAGATATGTTCCATCTTGGGTCCGAGAGTTCTATGCTACACTTTGGATTGACCCAGCTCATAGGTTCATTCACTTTGCATTCAGAGGTCGAGACTACAGGCTAATGAGCTTCAGGGTCAGGGAGATACTCAGGCTACAGGATTCACCCATTCGCATTCATGAGGTTTGGTATGGACACACAGAGCCTCCTAGACGCCCTCACGGCGGTCTTGTGCCTCCTACAGATCTGGTTCGCCCTTGCTTCACAGAGCCATTCGGCGAGGGGTTGAGCAGGACACCTAGGGATCTCACTCCTACAGCCAGACTGCTAGATGCTATCATGAGGAGGACCCTACTTCCATGGATGGGATATCGCAAGGGCTTGACTCGCATTTAGTTGTGGCTACTGAACGCCCTGATGCAGCAGACTATCTTTGATGTATGGGATGTCATTCTTTATAAGATGGAGGATACCCTTGTAGAGGGATTTAGAGGACATAGATAGCTGCTTTGTGCTCACTGGATTACATTTCTGATTCATAGGGCAGTTACAGTGAGGCCTCCAAAGATGTTGGTAGAGTATTCTGGTGCTACTACCGAGTTCCCTACATATAACTTGACCCAGATGCTCTGTCATAGCAGGCCGAGTGCACCTAGCCAGCCGTGCCATCGCCCAGAGGTGCCAGAGACTACAGCCCAGTAGGATGAGACTATCAGGGGCATTGCAGCTACAGAGGAGGAGCAGTTAGATGCTCAGTAGGAGGGTATGGTCGAGAGCGACCCCAGTGATAGCTCTGATGATGACTACTAGGATATCCCTCAGATGCCTTCACAATGACATGACCATGAGGCCGGTAGCTCCAGTTAAGCTCCGCCTGCACCATAGACAGATCCTGCTCTACTTGCTATCTTTGAGCGGATGAGGCAGGATCAGGCTCGCCAGGCTTAGGAGACCGCTGCTACATTTGCACAGTTTCAGGCTAGACAGGATGAGTTCCAGCGACAGCAGCAGGCCATCCAGCAGCAGCAGTAGGCCATGCAGCAGCAGTTACTCGAATTTATGTAGCATGTAGTTACTATTATTGGGGCTCCACCGCCACAGCCTTCACCCTAGATAGGCCAGCCTACCACCACTTCTATGACTCCAGCTTTACAGCTTAGTGGGCTTCAGAATCAGGGAAAGCCAGCGGCACAGTTTTCTTCACCTACAGAGCAGGTGTCCTAGTGGTTTGCCTCGCTAGTGCTAGGCCTACAGTTCACATCTCTCTAGATGGGCTTCACACCGGCTCAGACTTCCTCACTACTTGTGCCAGATACCTCAGTCTCTAGGAGCCTTAATGCTACCTTCAGTTAGTTGACAGGGCAGCCTACTCCGCCATATATACATGTCCCTAGTCCTTCCACAGTTGTTCCTATTACTGGGACTACATAGACGCTCCCTTCTTCAGTTGCATCATCAGAGCCGCCTGCCATAGTCATACCTGCTGAGTCATAGGCTGCACCCATTCCTGATCCGACCCAGACCACTTCAGCATCGCTTCTAGTCATAGAGGGTCAGACTGCTCAGAGCTCAGGATCAGATGATGGTGGCACATAGTTCTAGATCTCTCATCGCACCTCAGCGCCTGACTCGTCTGCTGCAGCCCTACTGATTGACCCTTAGGTTTTGGTGTTTGACGTCAAAGGGGGAGAGGGATCGAGTATGTTAGACATAGGGGGAGCAATATATTTAGGGGGAGCTTATCTACTACATTTGGCTTTTTATGTGTGATACATCTTTATGCATTCATGTTTACTATTATGCATTGAACTACATAAGTGTGATCATAATCATGATATTAATGTGATAGTGATATTATTGTGATATGTGACATGTGTGCACTCTACTTGAATTATTTATATGTCATATCACTTGGTTATGCTCATTTGCTTTACTTCCGCGCTTTACTCCGATGCAAATGAGCTTTGTTTCTTGTACTCATGCTTATTTCATATCTATTGAGTACATCATGTTGGCTTGGGTCTATAAGCTTGTCTAACTCTTTTGTTTTTATTGTCAAAAGCTTATAGGAACCAAGCATGTTGAAAACCTCATCGCTTTTACATACTCGAGGTTGTATTGTCATCAATCACCAAAAAGGGGGAGATTGAAAGCATCTAGGCCCTAGTTGGGTTTCGGTGATTAATGACAATACGAGATTACTATGACTAACGTGTGTTTTGCAGATGCAATTAAGTTAGGTCATGGAAGTAGCAATTGATTGGGCAATCATGGTTGTCATGCCCCTACGATGGAAATCGTTTTAGTTTTCAAAGGATGGACGATAAGGTTAAGGATGGACTAGTTCTAAGTGTTGCTTGCTGTTGAAGAGACACTTAGAGTAGTTTAGGACTTTATTTTTCCTTTGGACATACTATTAAGGGGGGTATGGACGGGTAGCTTGACCTAGGTGAGTCTAAATAGCCCTAAGATCAATTGGAGCAAACTTCATTCACATATGATTACGAGTTGGAAGTGAATGGAGGGTCAAATGTTGATCGGACGCTGGTTCTGGTGTGAATGGACGCTGGCGTAGAGTCCGGTCAGTTCATTTGTTCAAGGTGAAGTCATCTGGTTGCGACCAGACGCTGAGAGAAATGTGACCGGACGCTGGGTGCTAGAGTCCGATCAAGTCCAGTAAGGTTCTAGAGAGGGAGAATCCTGATCGGACGCGTCCGGTCAGTGCCGACCGGATGCTGGTCAGGTTCCGGCTACTGACCGGATGCTGAGCAGCAAAGTGATCGGACGCTGGGTTCCAGCGCCCGGTCAACATCAGTAAGGTTCTAGAGGGCTGTTTTTATGACCCGAGTTAGGACACAACTTAACGACTTGGTGGCGGGGAGAACTGATCGGAGCGTTCGGTCAACTTGACCGGAGCGTCCGGTCACCCCACAGAGGCACATAACGGTTCGTTTTGAATGAGGGGTTATAAATACTATCTCTATTCACTCAAGGGATTACTTTTGCTCATTCCAACAGCTGAGAAACACCCTTGAGAGTGCCAAGAAGAGCAAAGTCCTAGTGAGGTGATTGAGATTTGAGAATCCAAGAGGGAGGCCTCATTAGTGAAAGCAAGAGTAGCAAAGTGTGCATCCACCCTTCTCATTAGACTTGTCGTGGTCAAGTGAGAGTTCATGCTTGTTACTCTTGGTGATCGCCATCACCTAGATGGCTTGGTGGTGATTGGGAGGTTGGTAATCATCCGGCGGAGCTTGTGGATGATCCAACTCAAGTTATGAGCGGTTGTGGGTGATTCACCGTGACAGAGTGTCGAAGAATCAACCCATAGAGAGCACTTGATCCTTGCGCTGATCAAGGGGGAGCTACACCCTTGCGCAGGTGCTCCAACGAGGACTAGTGGGGAGTGGCGACTCTCCGATACCTCGGCAAAACATCACCGCGTTCCTCCTTCTCTCTTTGCTTTAAGCATTTACTTTGAGCAATTCAATTCTTTTCTTTACATTCATAGAATTGTCATGCTAGAGTAGGATTAGAACATAGGTTGCAAAACTTCTGTGCGGTAGAACAATAGAAACACTTTCTAGGCACAAGGGGTGAAGTGGGCTATCCATAGGGTTTAGTTATTACAAAGAATTTTAGAATTAGCTCAATTCACCCTCTCATCTTAGGCATCTTGATCCTTTCAGTCTCCAACATCTATTGGACTCCGATGAGCTCTCTCTCTCTCTCTCTCCATCAATTGATATCTGTCTCCATCTGCTGCCCCTCATTTTCTCTCTCCTCAATCGCATGGTCAATTCCCTCCGTCGGTGGTGACCTTCCCTTCGTTCCTCCTCAAGCGGCGGTGGATCTCACACAACAACAATAGGCGGTGGATCTCTTGCAACAATGGGCAGCGGCAGATCTTGGGCAGCGGCTAAACATGGGCTCGGTGTCAGGCTTAGCATCAGGAGCGACGATCCTTTTTCATTTTTTCAATCAAATTTCAGAGGCACGCTGCATGCCTGTCTCTGAAAATATTTATTGACCACCTCTAAAAATAGTTTGTGTGCTGGTGAAATTTATAGTGTGAGGTGGACTTATCCTGTAGGGTCAAAACTCTTACAATCGTGCAAAAATAGAATTACATTTCAGTTTTGGGCGGGCAAAACTGATGTAACCGGTTTCCACGTGTGTGGACCTCCTGAAGACATAATTTCCTCATTCGGACTTTAAATTTGGCTTTCTATGTATGCATTTCTCTTGTCTCGATGAGAATAATACAATGAAGTCCAATTCTCACTTCAGTAATTTCTAAAATTGACGTAGCCGATTTTCTAAGAACCGTCCTAAATTGGCCAATTTTGGGTGCGAACATGTGCTCGCCTATTTTATTAGTAAAGCTTGCATACAAAAAAAAAACAATATTCTAAACCGAGACAGTCTAAGGACGATGTTTAACAACAATTCATCAGCAAATTTTGTTCAAAGGGTATTGATCATGTTATCGACCATAACTCCAGAAAAGAAACTATAGCACCGGATAGTCTGATGATAGTAGGAAGAAACCACGCACCCGACAAACAAGGCAGCTGCAGAGAGAAAGTGCTGAAGCAATATACTTTCTCCAGATAGCCTGTCCAGGCCAAGAAGATAAGCACGGGACAATTTGATCCTTGTGTCTGTGCAAAAGCAGACAGAGAGAAACACTTAGGACGGTCCGATGCTATTGTAATGCGCAGAACGGACTGTTGAGCTTGTTCGGTGAAGTCAAAATGGAACAGAGCACACAAAGAACTAAGAAGGTCACCGAACGGACCGCTCGAAACCAAAATGGACACACCGGATGTTTTGCCTTGTCCAGTGTTTGCAACAGACAAAATGCAAGTACGAAAATGTTAGAACGAGTGCCACACTAAAAACTGATCCAAAAGAGGGTCAAATTGAGTCTGATTGTTATGAGATTTTAACCATAGTCTTGCCACATGATGTGCAACTGATCCTAACAGAGAATCCTTGAAAAGATCAAGAAATTAATCCCTAAATTCAAGAACTCATGAAACCCGAGGGAAAGGAGATTGGGAAAAAACAAAATTTGTGGTCCTCAAGTGAAGAATTTGTTAGCAGATCACCCTAGCCTTGATCACACATGTCCTAGCACCAAAATACCTCAAGAAATTTGGTCCAAATTGCAGCCAACAAGCAAGAATGAAAATCCCTTACCTGCCATCCCTTAAAAGCACTCAACCAAAATACCCTATTTTGCAACTTTCATTCTTAGGTGTGGGTTAGGACGGGTGATGTAATATTTGGTGCCTACCATTTATTCTAAGTACACCAGCATAATTCATTAAATGTTGGTTTGTTATAGTCTCATGTAATTGTAATTAACTTGGTAGCATGTAATATTTGTTTTGTGTTCAGACCAAACATGGCCTTTTTATGTGCTCATACTGCCAACAAATTTCAGTATTAGGCTTTACAATTGCATAAAGTTGTTCCTTCCCAATAATCTTGCACCCTCTTCTCGAAATGACATGGAGAAGAATAAGGTCAACATTATCGGAGAAGACTCACGGCACGGGAAGTCTTTCGGCCTGGTCCTTGCCGTCGCGCTGCCACCTGCCTGCTCCTCGCTCCACCGCCACCGCCGTCGTGCCTAGGGCCCATCTCCTTCTTCCTCTCCAATGCATCTGCCGGAGACAAGAAGGGGAGGGGACCCATCCTTTTCCCGTAATTTTCTAGTGTCTTAGGGTTGAGTCCAAATAAATTTTCAGTGAAATCAGATGATTTTTGGTCGGGATCGTGTGTCCTGTGATGACTTCGATGATTGCCGCGACGAGATCACTTCTGCAGGCATCGATTTCATTGGTAGATGGCCAATTTGTGGCCTCTATTTGCATGGGGAGGGCTGCTTCTGGGAGCCCCCTATGAGGACAACAACTTTGTGTCATCGATCTCATCGTCGATGGTCACAGAGAGGAATTCAATATCTTGAGGTGATGAATCTGCATCCTATGTCATACTCAACGATACAACTGCCGATATTCTTTTAGTGATATAGATGCGTTTTGGATTGGTTCTGAAGCATTGGATCTTGCGGCATGTCTAATGTTTTGGGGTTGTTCATTGGATTCGGCATAAGCACTACACTTTGGCTCCATCGTTCGAGGGAAGCCATTGGGGAAGAAGACTGTCGCAGGGTAGAAAACACGGCAAGCATTGTTGTTCATTGGGTGTCACTAAGTGTGGGTCTCTAGTGGCTCGAGTGGACTCAAGAACACAGAGAAGACACGACGATGTATCCTGGTTTGGGCTATCGGACCCAACATCCAGTAGTAGTAGTTCTTTGTATTCGAGAGCACCCAAATCGGGGGGTTACAACAAGAGTGTGCAAGAGATTTGGAAGGGGATCGCTCGGTGCTATCCTATGGTGAGTCAACGGTGAGGTTGCTTCCTCGGCGATGGAGAAGAAAGATGGAGGGGAGGAGCGCTTGGTCGCTCCTCTCTGGGTTGCTCTGCTCTCGGTGCAGCTCGGAGTGGCCTGGAGGACTCTGTTCTGTTGTGTTTCGGCCTGCCCCCTCTATAGGATCCGACCTCCCCATATAAACCGAGGTAGGACGAGTACAAGGTGGCTTGGGGGTTAAGTCTATGGTCTACATGCACCGGAGTCTAGGAGGGTGCTGCTGCGGCGTGGATGCACTTCGGTGTTGTCGTGGAGTTGGAGGAGCCTCGGGCACCGTCCGGTTGCTCTGTTCTGATACTCTGACTATCAGGGGTTGATGGCTTGGACTGGCCTCCACAAGGTGAGCCTTCTCGAGGCTTCCTTGGTGGCAAAGGTGTCTGGCTTAATGGGCTTATGAGTGGGCCCAGGAGCCCTCGAGCCCCTGGAGCAGGCGAAGAGATTGTCCCCTTTCGTCATGCCGCGCGCGTGACCTTGTCGGAGGAGTGGGCGATAGTGCTGCGCCTGTTGACCGGGGTGGCCTCGAGGAGCCCCTGAACCTTGGATGCTCAGGGTGCTGGGTTCTAGTTGGGCCCTTGGCTTGAATTGGAGGGTGAGCTGAGGATCAGGCCTGGGCTGCCATCGATCGGTAGCCTAGAGATCGGGTGAGCCCCTGAGTCCTGAGTAGAAACCGAGGGCATGCTACCAAGTCCCGAGCAGGTTCTCGGCGCCGCCCTGGCCAACGGGTACGGCACTGTCGCCCACTTCTCTGATAAATTCACGCGCACGGCATGACACAAAGGGACAAAACCCTCCACCGGCTCTAGGTGCTTGGGGGCTCCAGGGCCCACTTGCCTGCCCCTCAAGCTAGACGCCTTAATGGTCCTAAATGGCTAGAGGGGGTGAATAGCCTAATAAAAATTCTACAAAACACTTAGAGCAACTAATTAGTCAATTAGATAGTGAAGCTTTTTGCTCTAGCTCTACTAAGTGTTGCAAGCCACCTATCTAAGCAATTCTAGTGAATTATAGTCTCTATGGCACACAAAGCTATGTTACTACTAAACACTAGTGAAGTAGCAAGACTAAACAAAACACTACAGAAGAGATTGACTATGAAAGTAAAACACAAGAGATAGATAATGTTACCAATGCCGGGAAGAGAGAATCAATCAATGAATACCGAATGAACCAAGGAGACCAATTTGACACAATGATTTTCTCCCAAGGTTCACGGGCTTGTCGGCATGCTAGTCCCTGTTGTGTCGACCACACACTTGGTGGTTCGGCGGCTAATAGGTGTTTTACAAACCTAGCCCAACAAATGGGCGCCACAAGAACCGACTCACAAGTGAGGGTAGCTCAATGACACTAGCAATTTACTAGAGCTACCTTTTGGCTTCTCCACCGGGGAAGGTACAATACCCCTCACAAATCACCGGGAGATTGCCACGAACAATCACCAACTTGTGCCAATGCTCCTCCGCTGCTCCATGATGTCTAGGTGGCGGCAACCACCAAGAGTACCAAGAAAATCACAGCAACAACGATCCCCAAGTGCCACTAGATGCAATCACACAAGCAAATGCACTTGGAATCACTCAATCTCACTTTGATTTGCACTATCAAGCAAGGAGATGAGTGGGAGGGAGTATGCTTAGCTCAAAGGGATGTCAAGAATGTTGGAATGCCAAGAGAGACCTCCCAAAGCTGGCCAACTTCTATTTATAGAGCTCCCTCACAAAACATACCTGTTGGCAAACTTAACATGCTGTCTGCGCATTGACCGGACGCTCTGCAAGATGCACCGGACGCGTTCAGTCACTAGAGTCTGGTCACCCTTTAAACGCCACATGTCCTAGCCGTTTGAAAGTATCCATTGGCGCCCAACAGCTGACTTACGCGCGCCTGCTGAACTTGCACCGGACGCGTCAGGTCACATGACCGGACACACGACTCCCCAAAGTCTGGTGCAACTCAGAGAGGTTCCAAATCGTGATTTTGCCGATTGGACGCGTTCGGTCATCTTGACCGGACTCTGCCAGCGTCCGGTCGTTCTCTGTCAGCATGAGTGCAAGTTATGCTATGGCATAGGCGCGTTTGGTCACTTCCAAGAGGCAGCATCCGGTCGCCCTATCTAGCTAGCCTGAGGCTAGGGTTTGCCACTGAATGCGTCTGGTCCCACGGGGACCAGCATCTGGTGCACCACAATGAGCACCTCTTCACCAATTCTTCAACCCCTTTTTCAAATGTGCCAACTCCACAAGTGTACCATCATATGTGTGAGTGAGTTAGCATTTTCTCAAACATTTTCAAGGGTATTAAGTTAGCACACTAGGTCCTAATGCAAATGCATGTATGAACTCACCTAGTGGCACTTGATAACCGCGTTAACTGAGATTCTCCCCTCTTAATAGTACGGCTATCAATCCTAAATGTGATCACACTCTCTATAGTGTCTTGATCACCAAACCAAAAATGGCTCCTATGGTTATACCATTACCTTGAGCCCAATTTTGTTTTTCTCTTTCTTCTTTTCCAAATATGGAGCACTTGATCATTATCTTGTGGTCATCACCATCTCCATGATCACCATTTAGTTCCACTATTTGGATTGGACCGCCTTTCTTGTCTACACACTTATTGAAAGATTAGTCCAATAGGTTTCATCAATTAACCAAAACCAAACTAGGGCTTTCAATCCCCCCTTTTTGGTAATTGATGACAACCTTATTATAAAGATATTCAACTAAAATCTTTTGGATTCATGTTGCTTGCCCAAACATTTTACCATGTGCAAAGGATATGGACAAGTTGCATAAACCCAAATTGGTAGCATTAGCTCCCCCTACATATGTGCTAAGAGTTTGTATTGTAAGCTTGGACATATGCATTATGAGTTGTGGGAGAGTGAATGACTACCAAATTATGCTAAGGTGTAGAGAATGGACCTTTGAAGCATGATAACAATCGGAGTTGCCAATATACACCATCCTTAGCACCATGGTTAGCTAGATATCACTTGTAAAATAAATTCAAACTAGAAACCCTGTGAGATCAACATTAGAAGCAAGGTTCTAGTACCACTTGTGAAAGCAACAACATATCTAGCTACCTAAGCACGCTAGTATTCAAAACATTAATCTAGTTCTACTACTAGCATACACCATACAAGCATAAATCTTGAATTTGACAACTTGTGTATTGCGAGCAACCATATGTAAGTGCACATCCAAATGCAACAAACAAGTTTATGAGCTTGCTCCCCCTACTTGTGTGCTCAAATTTTAATTGATCCCCTTCTTTTGTCATATCTCTCCCCTTTTGTTGTTATGCAATCTTTTTAAAGGAATCTCTATATCTATGTGACTAATCTCTCCCCCTTTGTCATCAATTGCCATAAAAATATGGCTCAAATTTTAATTGAGTTAGTCAATCAATGGGGCGAGAGGGATCTGTCGACATAGAATTTTCATCCCGTGCTAAGGACACACGCAGCAAGCCAGAAGAGTCTGCTCGATGGAGCTATAGATCCACCTAGCTTCAGCGTAGGGATAGTTGATCCTGTGTACTCCTCCCAAGACGTGCCAGTCAATTTGACCCTGTAATTGACAAGGAGAGAAAGTTCATCAGTAATTAAGGGCGAAACTTATCAGTGTTGCCAGACAGTCCCGAATGTGCGGCTCTGAGAGCCGATATGAGAGGAGATCGACAAAACAACCGATTCCAGCATATTCATGAGAATAAATCGGTTAAAGCTCATTGGGTTGTATAAGAAGAATCGGTTATCATTCAAGATAAATGTCATTGTTTGAGTAGATATTAATCAATGGCAATAAGATGTCAACAATGATTGAGTTATGCTGAGCCAATGATTACAAGCAACCGAACTCCTTTTATATAAAGAAACAATTCAACATCATTTAACCGTTTAATAAAGATAAATCTAATAAACATGTTAGATCTCATCTATTGCTATGACCAGTGGGGCATGAGGTAGAATCATGCAGGCCATAGAAATAACAATAGACTCGACGACCCTAACTCATTACTAATATCAGTGGGGCATGAGGCAGAATCATGCAGGCTGTAATACAATAATAAAATCATGGGGCTAACATATCTTTCAACCTATCTTTACTTCAATGGTCTCGTGATGCGAACTGTTCGTGAAAGCACTCGATTTCGGCTAAAACAGCCGATTCAGGCATAGCGCACAGTTAAAGTCATGCCTTATCAGGAATAGATCTATCAAATAACGATCCCCACTCCACGGTGCTAACAGTGGGGTGTGAGGTAGAATCACATAGGCCATAATAACGAGCCATGAAACGGTTTTCACTAGCCAATAAATCTACTCAAGACGCAACATGCTTTAACCGCATGCTATGCACGATCAAGATTGAAGTAAAACAACCGATAAAATATAACTCATCGTTTAAGGTACAGATTAGATCAGTTTTAGATTAACAAACGATGGGCTAAACAAGATATAAGGCCGATCTAGATCAATCCCAATTGGGCAGAGTGATATTGCTGTAATTAGATAAATAATGAAAGCAATAAAAAATATCGGTAACTTAATGAATCTACCAAAGACTGACACTCTAAGGTAGAGCCGATAACTTGACCTTTATCTAGTTCATGCAGTGGGGGTCGACCGGATCGATGCAGCCATACTTGAACTAGGCAAGAATCGATAACTAACTTATACCAGAGTCGCAGTGGAGGTCAACCAGATCGATGCAACCGTACGAACAGAGGTATCAGCCATGACGGTACTTACAACAAGCAGTGGAGGTCGATCGGATCGATGCAGCCGTACTTGTTGAAGAACTCGCTGAGATCTACTCTACTCCTACTCCTAAGGGGTGGCCAGAGCCAAAAAAGTAAATAACTTATATATTGGATTGATTGTTGTTCAACAATAGCCGGGGTTTGGTATTTATACCCGGGCCCTGTGCATGACTCTTGTCTAAGCACGACTTATTACAATTTTTGACCCTAGAGAAAACATTCCTAATTTAAGATAACTTGGACTCTATCTTTCCCTTTTTGTAGAGTCCAACATGTTTCGTCCTGGCGCCAAACGTAGCTTTTATCATTATCTGTTGGCACTATCTGAAGAAAGCCGATTCCAATTTTTGCATCCGAATCAGCTGGTTCTGATCTGCACGCAATTGACCCCTTGATGACATGATTTTGGGAACTTTCGAGTCCATGCGACTCTTCTTCCAAATTTTGGTGTAAACAGGATCATGTTTCAATTTTGGTTCAATCTAGAGCTCTTGCTTAAGATATTTAACTCGGTTTGAACCAATGGCAAGCTTCTTCACACCTCTTGTAAGGGTTATCTTGGCAATGTTGAGTTAAACACTTTTAGCTCATTTTCTAGATCAAACACTAGGTTCACAAGCCCATAAACATGTTATATGTTACCACTAGATCATATGAAGCATAGAAGCAATAGTGGCATCATATAAGCATTAAAATCATTTGATTTTGAGTGTATGAGCCTAATAAGTGCAAAGTATGACTAGATGCACTAAACAAGTCCTTAGCAAATGATGTATGCAAGCCAAACAACTTTTACCTTGTCTTGCTCGAAGGAGAGGCATGTCATATATGTGGGTGTGCATCAACTCATATTGGAGAAGTCAAGTATGTTCAATTCATTCCTAATCTTGCAAAACCTTTTCTCATCAAGTGTCTTGATGAATATGTCGGCAAGTTGATCATCGGTGCCAACACTCTCAATTGCATTGTCACCTTTCATTTGGTGATCTCTTATGAAATGATACCTTATCTCAATGCGCTTTATTCTTGAATGTTGAACCGGGTTGTTGGTGAGCTTGATTGCATATTCATTGTCACATAGTAATGGCGCTTGTTTGAATTTGACTCCAAAGTCATCCAAAGTAGCTTTCATCCAAAGTAATTGAGCACAACAACTACCAACAGATATGTATTCGGCCTCGGCAGTAGATAGTGCTACACTATTTTGCTTCTTTGATGACCAAGATACAAGTGACCTTCCCAATAGTTGACATGTGCCCGATGTGCTCTTTCTATTCACTTTACATCCCGCATAGTCGGAGTCCGAATATCTAATCAACTCAAATTGAGACCCCTTGGGATACCACAATCCAACATCTTGTGTATGTTTCAAGTACCTTAATATTCTCTTTGTTGCCTTCAAATGACTTTCTCTTGGTGAGACTTAGAATCTTGCACACATGCATACACTAAACATGACATCCGGCCTTGAAGCGGTCACATAGAGTAGACTTGCAATCATAGACCGATATAACTTTTGATCCACCATATTGCCACTAGCATCACTATCCAAATATCCATTTGTTCCCATGGGTGTGCTAATTTCTTTTGCTTCTTCCAATCCAAATTTCTAGATCATGTCCTTGATGTACTTGCCTTGACTTACAAATGTGCCATTTTTCATTTGCTTGATTTGAAGACCAAGGAAGTAACTAAGCTCTCCAATCATGGACATCTCAAATTCACTTGTCATCATTTTCCCAAACTCTTCACAAAACTCTTGATTGGTTGATCCAAATATGATATCATCAACAAAAATTTGCAACAGAAACAAGTCCTTTCCTATCCTTTGGTGAAGAGAGTGATGTCAACCTTTTCCATTTTGAACCCTTTAGTGAGGAGAAAGTCCCTCAACCTCTCATACCATGCTCTAGGTGCTTGCTTCAAACCATACAATGCCTTCTTGAGCTTGTAAACATGGTTGGGCTTCTTGTCATCTTCAAAACCAGGAGGTTGTTCAAGATACACCAACTCATTGATATATCCATTGAGAAATGTACTTTTCACATCCATTTGATAGAGCTTGATGTTGTGGGCACAAGCATAAGCTAATAGGATTCTAATTGCTTCTAGTCTTGCAACCGGTGCATATGTCTCACCAAAGTCAAGACCTTCAATTTGTGTATATCCTTATGCTACCAATCTTGCTTTGTTTCTTACAACTATGCCATCTTGATCTTGATTGTTGCGAAAGACCCATCTAGTACCAATCACATTGTTGTTCTTTGGCCTCTCAACAAGTTCCCAAACTTGATTGTGGGTGAAGTTGTTTAGTTCTTCATGCATAGCATTAACCCAATCAATATCCATCAAGGCATCTTCTATCTTAGTTGGCTCAATAGCTGATACAAATGAATAATGTTCACAAAAGGATGCCAATCTTGATCTAGTTTGTGTACCACTTCTAATGTCACCAACTATTTGATCTATGGAATGGTCTCTTGCAATATTGGTTGGTTGGAGCACTTGAACTTGATTGCTTGTACTAACTTGATCATTGGATTGAGATGAATTAGCCATATGTTGATCTTGCCTATGAGAACCACTATCTTGCACAATGGGAGAAGTGAGCACTTGATCTTTGTCATCTTCAATCTCAATCACTTCTCTTGCCCTAATATCACAAATATTCATGTTCTTCATTGCATTTGCCAATGGTAGACCTCTCACATCATAATGATTCTCATCTTCATCTTGAGAGCCTTTGGTTTCATCAAATTCAACATCATGGACTTCCTCAAGTGTACAACTAGCCAAGTTCTAAACTCTATATGCTTTGCTTATAGTGGAGTAACCAAGTAAGAAGTTGTCGGTGCAGAAAGTGACCAACACGTAAATATTTGTAGTTTTACCGTACGTTGTGATCGGATGTGGCCTAGCACTCAATGACATAGGGTTTATACTGGTTCAGGCAACGTGCCCTATGTCTAGTTTGAGTCGGTCGATGACTTTATTCCTGAGCCCAGGTGCTCAAAGTTTGTTGTGGGGTTACAAATGGAAGGGAGAAAGATGGGGGTACAAGAGGTCTGGTCAGACTCTAGTCTGAAGGGCCGAGAGTGACGAGAGCTCCGCTATGTGCTAAGTGTTCGAACGTTTGTTGTTTGTTGGGATCCTTGGTCGTTCGGATCGTGTGTGTGTGTTGTTCGAGTTGTTGTGGACTGACCTCTCCTTGGGAGAGAGCACATCCCCTTTTATAGATGAAGGGGATGGCCTTACAAGCGAGAGAGAGAGAGAGTGTGTGTACGTATGCTAAGTCTTGCTGCCCACGCCGTCGGGTACAAGATGATTGTAGGTGCCCATATTACTGTTAATATCAGATGCATGTGGGAGGTTCCGTCGTCTTCTTCTGGTATGGCAGATATTGGTGCCTACCATACTGTTGATGCCCAGAGGCATATGGGGGGAGCCTTACCATGTTTGTCTGGTATGGGAGTTGATGGCGCCCACAACACTGTAGGGAAAATGTCAGTGCCCATAACACTACTTGGGTTCTGACATGCCTAGAAGGTTGTAGGGCACCCTTATGACATGTCCTATTGGTACTGCAGGTGTATAGGGTATGGTCCTTGGTATTGCGGTTGACTTGAGTGTCCTGCTTTACTTGCTCCGCTCGTTTCTTGGTCCTCACCAAGCGGGCGTCCCCGGTCGGTTGGTCCTAGTCGGCTTCGACTGCGCCAGTCAGAGGAGAGCCGTAAGCAGAGGTTCAGTGCATCCCTGGTCAAATAGGCGGGCCAGAGTCGGAAGCGGCGTTGGCCAGGCCTTCTGATCGAAGAGGCGGGCTGGAGTCAGAAGCGAGCGTTGTTCCTCCTTGGCCAGTCCTTCTGGTCGGAGAGGTGGGCCAGAGTCGAAAGCGAGGCCTTCTAGTCAGAGAGGCGGGCCAAAGTCGGAAGCGAGCGCTATTCCTCCTTGGCCGGATCACTCTTCTGGCCTGTCATTTCAGGTAGTTTTGGGCCAGCTCAGGAGTTGCGTGTCGTTCACAACATTATCTGCTGGGCTGAGCCTTTGCTGGAAAGCTGGTCCATGAGTGACCCTGGGTTCATGAACCCGATAGGAGCCCCTGAGCCCCCGGGCGATTCGGGTAGAATTGTCTGGGGGATTTTTGTATTGACGGTGGGTGCGCGCGAGCGCACCCACGGGTAGAGCCCCCGAGTGATTCGGGTAGAATTGTTCGAGGGTTTTTTCTTGTTGCTAGTGGGGAAATTTTTTATTTTGTCAGTGGGTGCACGCGAGCACACCCGTGGGTGTAGCCCCTGAGCCCCCGGGTGATTCTAGCAGAATCGCCTGGGGGTTTTGTCAGCGGGCGTTTTTAGGGATCGGGCGAGATGGACTCGCGGATCCTGGCGTCAGGCGCAGCCAAGGTGGTTTTTAGGGATCGGGCGAGATGGACTCATGGATCTTGGCGTCAGGCGTAGCCGAGGCGGTTTTTAGGGATCGGGCAAGACGGAGTCGCGGATCCTGGCATCGGGCATAGCCGAGGCGGTTTTAGGGATCAGGCGAGACGGACTCGTGGATCCTGGCGTCGGGCGTAGCCGAGGCAGTTTAGGGATTGAGCGAGATGGATGGACTCACGGATCCTAGTGTTGGGCGTAGCCGAGGCAGTTTTAGGGATCTAGCGAGACGGATGGACTCGCAGATCCTGACATCGGGCACAGTCGAGGCAGTTTAGGGATCAAGTGAGATAGACTCGTGGATCCTGGCATCAGGCGCAGCCGAGGCAGTTTTAGGGATCAGGCGAGACGGACTCATGGATCCTAGCGTCGGCTGTAGCCGAGGCGGTTTTAGGGATTGGGCGAGATGGACTCGTAGAACCTAGCGTCGGGCGTAGTCGAGGTGGTTTTAGGGATCGGGCGAGATAGACTCGTGGATCCTGGCATCGGGTGCAGTCGAGGCGGTTTTAGGGATCGAGCGAGATAGACTCACAGATCCTAGCATCCGGCGCAGCCAAGGCGGTTTAGGGATCGGGCAAGACGGATGGACTCATGGAACCTAGTGTTGGGCGCAGCTGAGGCAGTTTTAGGGATCGGGTGAGATGGACTAACTCGTAGATCCTAGTGTCGTGTGTAGCCAAGGCAGTTCAGGGATCGAGCGAGTTAGAGTCATGGATCCTAGTGTCGGGTGCAGCCGAGGCAGTTTAGGGATCAGGCGAGATGAACTCACGGATCCTGGCATCGGGCGCAGCCGAGGCAGTTTAGGGATCGGGCAAGATGGACTCATGGATCCTAGCGTCGGGCACACCGAGGGATCGGGTGAGTCAGAGTCGCGGATCCAAGGCATAGCCGAGGTGTTTGGGCATCTTGAACCCCCAAGCCCTGTTGGGTTTGGTAGTTGTTAGGTTGAGTTTTGTGTGTTACTCCGTCTGTGGTTTCCACAACCGAAGGTGCTGAGCTAACGTCGCTTGCCTCGATGGCTCGAGTGATGCGCTCGATGAGCTCGCTAACGGGCACATTCGTGTGAAATCTGGGTCTGTTGTTCGTGATGGGGTCAGCATAGCCCTCGTGTGGCATTCCACTGCTCCTTAACCCATGTCCCGGCAGATGCCTGGTCATTCTAGAGACCGACCCAGGTGGCCCGCTGGCCTCCCCTCAATGGACATTATGTGGGCATGGCTTGAGGTTAGGATCGAACGAGAAGGTTGAGATGACCCTGTCTGCTACAGAGTAGACTAGGCGAGGGCCGCTCAGGGCTCATCTGTGTTTTCTCCCGTGGCTCTGTTTGACGTGAGGCAGCCTTGAGCCCTTTATGGGCCAGCCTTCGAACCCTGGTCAGTCGTTGCTCATGTTGAATGAGGCAACTGCTGCTTCATGATGCAACACGAAACGTTGTGATGCATTTAACTGCATATGCGATGCTTCAGATGTAAGGGATGCATGAATGATTTGTATGAATGAGTGTGTGAATGTGTGTATGAATGTATGAATGACAACAGATGATCATATAAAGAAATTGTGGGGGTTGGTAATGTTACCTTGATGACTCGAGTGACGAGGTATGAGGAGTTTTTATCGGATATGTCCGATCAGGACCCGTGCTCGTCGTTCATGACAGAGTTGGCATGGCCCACATGGGGTGTCCCTCTGCTCTTTACCTATTTCTTGATGTTCGCCTGAGCCATGCGATTGACTCAGGAAGCTCATTGGTCTCTCCTGGACGGATATCGCGTCGTTGGGCTCTTCCAAGGCTTGCCCAGGAAGGCGGAGGGCTGCCTGTGCACGATGGCGCTTTGTTTGCCATGCCCAGTGTGCGGTAGTGGTGGGCCATGCCTAGACCACGTTCCGTCTAACCATGCAATGTTTCGTTGGGCAGGGCGCATCCCATCAGTCAGGACACGTCCAGTCGTATTCCCATCCACATTGAATAGGGGAAGGGAGAGGGTTTTTTGCCCCAATCCTTTGCCCTTCTTCAACTGCTGCATCTCCTCCTTAAATAGAGGAAGGAAGAGGGGAAGGAGAACTCATAGACCTGTTCATGAATCTAGAGCGCAATGTCGAGTTGGAGGTCATCCAACTAGATGAGATGGTGCTGGCCGCCTTCGTCGAGAAGGGGCTGCTTCCACCAAAGGAGGTGGTGCACTGGAGGGTGTTGCACGTCGCCGGCTTCATCATCGTCTACGAGGCCTTTGTCGGGATGGAGCCACACATGAACTCCTTCTGGCGAATCTTCTCCGGGCGAGCCTTGTCGGAGGGGATGCCACCCAGGACTACGCTGGTGGGGGGTTCCACCCTTGTAGCCGCTCAGGTCATCCAGTTCATCAAGTTTGATGAGGCATCCTTCAGCCATGGTGGCCATACTTTGGCGGGCAGCATCCCTGTCCAGGAGCTGCCTCGGCTGCATGAGAAAGCCCGGAGCTCCACGCTCTTCTGCTGAGCATCTATGGGTGCGACGCCCTTGAGGTACCCGTTGCGCTCGCTGAAGTTGAGGGAGCAGAACCAGGCAGGGCCCTTGCAGCGGTGGTTATGTCTAGTGGCATGTGTCGTGGCCTCACCTTTGGCATCAGACGATGCCGCTGAGCGGCCACGGTAGTATTTGGAGTAGAAGTAGTCAGCAAATGTAATCGTTAGTTTTGTGGGGGAGCCCCCATGAGAACAGTTTTTGTATTAATGAATACATAAGTTCTGCTTTGTGATAGAATCACTATTCATTCCTTGTTTTTTATCCTAGCATAGCTTTGTTTTTATTCTTTCTTTTTTGCACCTGCCCGTTCGTTCTGTAGGCTACAACTTTAAGAACCTGGGCGTGGCCCACGAGGCTCGGCTGCTAGTAACCGTAGGTCGTGGCGGGGTGCGCTCGGTCAGGAGTAAAAACAAAGTCACATAGCATAATCAAAGGAATGGAATGCCCTTTCGTTCAGGCAACGCCCTTACGTTCTGGTGAAAAGTTTTTACCATGTGATAGTAAAAAAAGGGAGGTAGTGTTGTACCCTCATGGAGCCCTAGATCGACCCGGGCCGAAAGTGTTCGGGCTAGGGCGCTTTATAGGAGCAAGCGTTGAATAAAAGTGGTATGACCAAATTTAGGGGGAAAATGACGTAGCTGTTCAATGTTCCAAGTGTTGGTGAGAACGTTGTTGTCGTCGTCCTTCACTCGATAGGCGCCCGGTCAGATAACTTCGGTCACCGTATAGGGTCCTTCGCATGGTGGAGAGAGTTCGTGTTTCTCCTTCGTTGATTGGGTCCTCTGGAGTATGAGATCACTGACCTCAAGGATCCTCCCCCTGATCTTCCTTTCGTGGTACCTGCAGAGAGTTTGCTAGTAGCGAGCGGAGCGGATGATGGTCGTCTCACGGGCTTCCTCGAGCAGGTCGACTGCGTCTTGCTGAGCCTCCGTGGCTTGGTTGTGGTTGAAAGCCTTCACTCTTGGGGAGCCGTGGTCGAGGTCAGATGGCAGCACTGCTTCAGCTCCATAGGCCAGGAAGAAGGGTGTGAACCCTGTGGATCGGTTCGGGGTCGTTCTTAGGCTCCAGAGGATCGCTGGGATCTCTGCAACCCATTGCTCGGCGTACTTATTGAGTTGGTTGAAGATGCATGGCCTAAGTCCTTGTAGGACCATGCTATTGGCACGCTCGACCTGACTGTTAGTACATGGATGTCCGACTGAGGCCTAGTTAATTCTGATGTCGTATCCATCACTGAAATCTAGGAAATTCTTCCCGGTGAAGTTAGTTATGTGGTCAGTGATGATACAATTAGGAATGCTGAACCGGTAGATGATGCCGAGGAAGAATTTGACCATCTCTTCCAAGCAGATGTTGGTGATGGGATTGGCCTCTATCCACTTGGTGAACTTGTCGACTGCTACGAGCAGGTGAGTGAAGACGCCAAGGCCCTTTTTGAGGGGACCTACCATGTTGAGGCCCTAGATCACAAATAGCCTGGTGATGGGGATGGTTTGAAGCTCCTACGCTGGCAAATGAGTTTGCCAAGCGTAGAATTGGTATCCCTCACACCTACAGACGACCTCCTCTTCATCTCATAGTGCGGTGGGCCAGTAAAAACCTTAGCGAAAGGCTTTTCCGACTAGCGACCTTGGGGCCGCGTGATGTCCGTAGATCCCAGCATGGACCTCAAGGAGGAGCTGCTTCCCCTAGTTGGTAGGGATGCACTTCATGAGCACCCCCGATGGACTTCATTTGTAGAGTTCATCACCGAGCGCGATGAAGGTCTTGGTGCGATCCATCGAGCTTCAAGCCTTTCGGGTGGGCTTACCTCACCGAGGAGGTAAGCGAGTAGTAGCGCTCGCCAGTCGGCTTGATCGAGTGCTAACATGGCGATGCCGGAGGGCAACATGTCATGGAGGCACTAGGGGTTGGAGCACCTGGGCGCCGGCTTGGCATCGGGGTCGAAACCCTTGGGTGCCGGGTTGGTGTTGGGGTGCGTTTGGATCGGACCTTCCAGGATGCGGCCGGACGGCTCATGGAGATCGTTGATGAAGATCCCGCCCAGAGACGGATCCCACCTGGCGACCAATTTTTGCGAGAAAATCGGTGGCATCGTTGTCCTTTCGGGGGACGTGATGCAGCTCGATCCCCTAGAATTTGTGTTCGAGCATGCGCACCTCCTAGCAGTATGCTGCCATGAGGGGGGTTTTGCAGGAGGACTCATTCATGACTTGGTCAACGACCAACTCCGAGTTACCGCGGACGTAGAGTCGCGTAGCACAGAGCTCGATGGCGATGTGTAGCCCGTTGATGAGGGCCTCGTATTCCATGGCGTTGTTTGTGGCCGAGAAATGGAGGTGGATGGTGTAGCGGAGCCTACTCCCATCCGAGGAGATCAGAACCACTCCAACCCCCGAGCCGAGCGCCATTACGGACTCGTCGAAGTATATTGTTCAGTACTCGTGGGTGATGTCCGGGGTTGGTAGCTGGACCTCTGTCCATTTGGCAACAAAATCCGTGAGAGCCAAAGACTTAATAGCGGTACGGGTGATATATCTGATGTCGTGGCCCATGAGTTCAAGTGCCCACTTGGAGATCCGTCCCGTGGCATCGCAGTTGCGGACGATGTCTCCGAGCGGGTATGAAGTGACAACTATGACTTCGTGGTCGGTGAAGTAGTGCAAGAGCTTCCGGGTCTCCATCAGCACGACGTATAGGAGTTTCTGCATCTGGGGGTACCAGACCTTGGGGTTGGTGAGTACCTCCCCAACAAAGTATACGAGTCGCTGGACCTTAAGGTGGTGTCCCAGCTCGTCCCTTTCGACGACTAGGGTGGCGCTAACCACATGGTTGCTCGCTATGACGTAGAGGAGGAGGGGTTCTCCCTGTTCAGGAGCGATAAGGATTGGGGCCATTGTCAGTGATGCTTTGAGGCTCTCTAGAGCCTGTTGAGCTTCCTCGGTCTAGACGAAGGTGTCCGTCCTTTTGAGGAGCTTGTAGAGAGGCATCCCTCGCTCGCTGAGCTGGGAGATGAATCGGCTCAGGGCGGCCAAGTAGCTGGTGAGCCTCTGTACGCCATTGGCATTACGTATAGGGCCCATGTTGGAGATGGCCGTGATTTTTTCAGAGTTGGCCTCGATACCGCATTCAGACACGATGTATCCAAGCAGCTTTCCCTTCGGAACCCTGAAAACACATTTCTTGAGATTCAATTTGATGTTGAACCTTTGGAGGTTCGCGAACGTTGCGGCCAAGTGTGTGATCAGGTCACAAGCTTGAGCCGTTTTGACCACTATGTCATCAACATAGACGGCCATTGTTGGTTTCGGTCGCTCGGTTTGATCAGGCTGATCGAGCGGGTCGATTTGGTCGGTGAAGCATTGCTGCATGCACCTTTGGTAGGTGGCGCCAATGTTCTTCAGACTGAAAGGCATGGTTACGTAACAGTACAAACCATATAGGGTGATGAACAAGGTTGCGAGTTGATCGGACTCTTTCATCGTAATCTAGTGGCAGCCTGAGTAGGCATCCAGAAAGGAGAGGAATTTCCATCCCGAGGTGGAGTCGACTATCTGGTCTATGCATGGCAAAGGAAAGTGATCATTTGGACATGCTTTGTTGAGGCCAGTATAATCAACACACATTCTCCATTTCCTGGTCTTCTTTTCAACAAGAATAGGGTTGGCAAGCCAGTCGGAGTGGAATACCTCTCTGATGAATCCGGCTACCAGGAGTTTAGTGATCTCTTCGCCTATGGTCCTATGTCTCTCGTCGTTGAAGCGACGCAGGCGCTGCTTGGCAGGCTTTGAGCCCGGGATGAGGCGTAGTGCGTGCTCGGCGATGTCCCATGATATGCCCGGCATGTCAGTCGTTTCATGGAGGATCCCCGAGAGGATCATTGGGCCGCGGTGAAGCGACTGCTGCGCTACATCAAGGGGACGATGGATCAGGGGATCGTCTTCCCCAAGACCGGAGGCGAAAGTGGGCTGCGGCTCATGGTCTTTAGCGATGCAGACATGGCGGGCGACATCGACAGACGGCGGAGCACCTCCGACGTGCTCGGCTTCCTCAGGTCGACCCCAATTTCATGGCTGTTGCTGAAGCAGAAGGTGGTGGCACTGTCTACGTGCGAGGCGGAGTACGTGGTGGCAGTCACAACGGCGTGCCAAGCTGTGTGGTTGCGTCGGCTGCTGGGCGAGCTGACTGGCGAGGAAGCTCGTTCGTCAGCACTGATGGCAGATAAGCAGCCCACCATTGCCCTTGCCAAGAATCCGGTCCTCCACGACCAGAGCAAACACATCGACATCAAGTTCCACTTCCTCAGGGACTACGTCGATGGAGGACAGATCGTCATCGAGTTCGTCAAAACTTGTCGGCAACTCGCTGACATCCTTACCAAGTCACTCGAATGGCTTTGGTTCTCTGAGCTAAAGAAGATGATTGGCATGGTGGAGATCAAGGCATTAGGTTAGCATCAGGATTAGGGGAAGAATTGTTAGAAATAATCTGCTGCTCCCTCTCTCTGTACCCGCGCAACAGGGGTTAGCACAGAAGTTAGCCATGCTGTCACATCTAGTCACTGTAGCAGCATGGCAATATGACATGTTTGTGTACTTAGATTGGACAGGAGTAGTTGGGGGTTGGAGTACTTGCCAACTACCCTTGTACCTGGCAAGGTACAATTAGAGTTGTATATATCAGCTAGCATAGCAATAGTTGTTCAGCGGTTCCGTTCACCACATTCAGGAAGGAGAGTCCAGCCAACGCTGGAGCTCGTGTGTGTACGCGGTGCTCACCTCTTCTTCAACCTCTAGCCTAGTGTGAGTGTGTGAGAGTGCTGGCGAGCGGATGGCTCACCTGTGCGGAGAGTCCTCGGGCCAACCAGTTATATGATTGTGTCTTTTATCTGTTTCGTAATGATATTGCTTCCACGGACACTTAGCGGGCGGACACTGCTGTCGGCGGCGTGGTTCTTTCAGCGCCTCGCGTTCCACCGCGCCAGGCAGGTTGAGTGCGTTTGTTCTCCCTCCACACATTGGTTATTCAGAAAGTATAGGTGCTGATGAAGTGATTGGTGCGTGTTCATTTTCGTCAGACAGATACTGCGCTGCGACTTGTCGGGGGGGGGGGGGGGGGGGGGGGGGGGAGGCTACTCACAGGAATTGAGGCAAGGCAGTGTTTTCCCTACCCCTTATACTATTAATGTATCCAATGGTCACCGGTTGTGTTAGTTTGTACTTCTGCTCAAGGCTGAGATTTAGGCCAACTTCATTTCAGGGTCTCACAGCATTCCTTCCTAAATTTGAGCTCCTGGACAGCATAAGTTAATTTACGGACTTCAAAAACAAAGTCTGTGTTGACACCAAAACTTGGTAATTTTGTTGCCAATAAAGTCTACAGAAGAAAACCGACAATTTGATGAATAATAAGTTAAGGACAGCAGATTCCAGGATACATGACTTTGATTTGGAAACTAATAGAAAGGGATTATGTTGGTCTGAGTATTCAGACACGTCTATTGGAGGTGCTCCCAAATGGAATTCTGAATGAACAACGAGCACATGTTTTATTCGGCAAGCGGTGGAGAAATTATAACGGAAAAAGAATATCTATCGGAGCTTGCCGGTGGAATTATGAAGGTTTGCCATACATGTATTTCTATATGCGCGCAGGGCCGTGCAATGTATTCGTGCTGCAGCTAGCTACGCCACTGCTGGAAACGGGGCCTTTGCCGAGTGCAAACTTCTTTGCCGAGTGTTAAAAATCGGGCATTTGGCAAAGACCTTCTTTGCCGAGTGCCGCACTCGGCAAAGAATTCTTTGTTAAAAATGGCAATCGCAAAGAACTTCTTTGCCGAGTGCCAGGCTCTCGACAAAATTGCGGCACTCGGCATAGGCTGCCCCGCGTAACGGTGTTCGGCCACGTCCTTCTTTGCCGAGTGCCTGCTGTTAGGCACTCGACAAGGATTTTTTTTTGGAAAATACTTTGCCGAGTGCCGCTGACACGGCGCTCGGCAAAGATTCAATATTTTTTTTGAAATGTCTTTGCTGAGTGCCTAATAGCTTCGGCACTCGGCAAAGGGAGGAATTAAAAAAATTACTTTTTTCTGAAATACCTTTGCCGAGTGTCCCTGTGAAGGCACTCGGCAAAGAGGAAATTTCTAAAAAAAAAGTTCAAAAACCTCTTTGCCGAGCACCTTATTCGTGGCACTCGGCAAAGACCCCCTTTGCCGAGTGCCATGCCCCGGCACTCGGCAAAGTTTTTTTTATTTTTTTGTTTTTGGCCTCCAAATTTTTTGTGCAGCCCTTTTAAAGTACCAGGAACTCCTCGTTAGAATTTGGGGATTTTTTTGTGGTTTTTTGATATATTTAGTTACTTTATTTCGTTTACTTGAATTGTTTTCGAAAAATATAAATTTGAACTGCACGTGGTACGAATAATGGAATTTAATGATTCAAAAAATAATAGTCATGTTACTGAGTGTAGTGTGAGGCCGTATCCAGGAACGGACCCAAAATTTCGGACATCTAGTTCACGAAACATGACCGCGAACTTACGTGCGAAGTGTTTTTAAATTCTATAAAAAGCAAACGAAGTCCGAAAATCATGAAACTTGTTGAGATGTCATGATATCGTATGTGGAGGCTATGATAAAAATTTCAGAAGATTTCGTGCACGTTGTCACGTACAATGCTTGCAAACCGAATAATCTCCAAAGAAGTTTCATGATTTCGTGAAGAGGCCGATAAGGTGGTAAGCATCGTACGTGACAACTTATGTGAAACCTTCTCAAATTTTTATCACAGCCTCCACATATGATATCATGACATCTTGACAAGTTTCATGATTTTCGAACTTCGTTTGTTTTTTATAGAATTTAAAAACAACTCAACCGCAAGTTCGTGGTCATGTTTCGTGAACAAGATGTTCGAAATTGGTGGTCTGGTCCTGGATACGGCCTCACATTATACTAAATAACATGAATATCATTTTTCATTCATTTTTTTCATTATTCGAATGACTAGCAGTTATAATTTGAATTATTCAAGAAAATTCAATTAAATGAAATAAATTAAAGAAATATAGAAAAAGTCCGAGAAATGTGCCACATTGGAACATGGAGTACCAGGTATTGTATGAGAACTGCAGAAAAAGTTTGAAGGTCAAAAGTGAAAAAAAAAATAGTTTGCCGAGTGTCAAAAAATGACACTCCAAATAACCGCTTTACCGAGGACGTACGGCACTCGGCAAAGAATTTTTAAAAAAAATTAAAAACCCCTCTTTGCCGAGTGGCACTCGACAAAGATTCACTCGGCAAAGAATTAAAAAAAAAACTTTGCCGAGTGCCAGATCGGGTGCACTCGGTAAAGGGGGGATTTAACCTCCCGGCCCAGCCGTCCCACACACACCGCACACACGCACCCGCCCCCGCCTGCGCCCGCGCCAGCGCCGCCCGCCCACAAGCTCCTCCCCACGGTCTCCCTCCCGCTCCTCTCCTCCGCATCAGCCGCTGCCTGCCGCTCGCGCCCCTCGTGGCCTCCTCCGATGCCGTCGAGTGGGCTGACAAGGAGGAGGAGGAAGAGGAGGCCGGAGAGGCCTTCGACGAGGAGGCTGGGGAGGTTGAGGAGGAGGTGCTGGCCTCAGGCGACGAGGGTGAGGGGGAGTACGCCGCGGTCGAGCCGCCCGAGGAGGCCAAGGTCTACGTTGGGAACCTCCCCTACGACATCGACAGCGAGGGACTCGCGCAGCTCTTCGACCAGGCCGGCGTCATTGAGGTCGCCGAGGTGAGCCAGACACGCCTCACCCCCTAAATTTCCTATTGTGGCAAAGGTTCCCACAGTAGGTTCGTTCATAAGGAGCTGATATATGCTAGTTTCTGTTATTAGAAATGTTCCTTGTGGAACACAAATCTCGTGAATGTTCTCGCGTTCACTTTGTGGCAAAGGTTCTCCAGCTGTCTTCCCAAATCGTCCGGACCACAGTAGAAAACCCCTGTCAATGCATTCAGGCTCAATTTAGGAGGAACACAGAAGCAAATGTTTCTTCTTATAAGCTTCTGTTGCTAGGTTACCCGGCCTAATACAGAATAAGAAAATTGCTGAGAGGGTAGGAGCAAATTTCTGCAGCTCCTTGGGACGTGAAGATGAATGAGAATATTGACATGTAACGAAAAAGTGATTATACTTGAAATGTTACGGCCAAACAAAATCACTAAATAGATAAAGAATGCACTTTATTTGCCTTTCTCATCTCTAAGTTGTTCTTTCATTTCATTTTCAGGCAGGGAAATACTTAGTTTCTAGGCATGAACAAGACAGTACTCTTACCTATCCTCTCCCCGATATGCCTTCTTGCAAGACCTGCAAGACCATGGAGCACTCTAGGCCAGTTTGGCCTCGAAAAGTGTGTACGAACCTACAAATTAAACAACTGTGTTTAACGTTTCACATTCTACAACCAACACTTATTTAGCAACATGTGGTTCAGAACCAAAGATATTAGGCACATATATGACACTTGTGTCATGCGTAGTTGCCTTGGAAAGTAGATACACTTACCGGAGTTAGAGATGATATCAATGCCTGTAACTAAATACTGCTCAGTAATAGCCTGTGCTCATTGTGAGTATGATCTCCAGTTGCTTCCTGTAACTAAATACTGCTCAGTAAACGTTTGATTCTGTCTATGGACTCGTTATGAACTTGTTTGCTATGTGCACAACTGTACATTCATGTTGCCTTCAGAATGCGGTGTTTCCCCAGTTTGATTCTGTCATATACTCATACGTCTTAGTCTATGGTACTTGTTGTCAAATGTTCCTAGAAATGACATGAGATGAATTCTTCTATTTTCACCGGTGGTACTTGTTGTCATATACTCATACGTCTTAGTCTATGGTACTTATGTCGTGGAATTTAGAATGGATGTGTATGCAAAAGGGAATGGAAATGGAAGGAAATGAATTAGTAAACAGTTATCCATGGTGAGTGGCCTTGGAGTGCTCTCGCGTGTGTCACCATCGTCGTCACTGCAAGCAGAAGAACCAATCTTCCAATGGCATCGCATCAAAGCCGGGTCTGTGATGACACGTCCATGAGCCATGGCCGTCATCTGCAGCTAGTTCCCTCCGCACATGCTTGTGCATGGAACAGAATATACAATGTTATCATCACCAGTCATCATGCTGGAAAATATGCATACTAGATTCAGTCGCGTTCAGTACTAGATTCGGTACGTTGTAATTAGATTTCGATCTATGGAGTGATACGAATGCTACATATATAAGTTCTAGTCAAAACTGCTATCTATCGAAATATTGTGGATCAACTCAGGAATTATTCCCATGAATCTCAGCATTTGCACACTACAAAAAGATGGTGGGCGGTGGGAGAAGGAGGAGGAGCAGCCGCAGGAGGGAGCCGTCGCCTGCCGCCCCGTCGCGTGAGGAGGAGGAGGAGGAGCAGGTGCCCCAGGAGGACGCCGAGGAGGCGCAGGAGGAGGAGGAGGAGGAGGAGGAGGTGCCCCAGGAGGGTTCCGCTTCCTCCGACTCCTCTTCGAGTGTCTACTTGCGAGGTCCCGCGAGCCTCCCACAGGTTCCGCTTCCTCACCAACGCCCAGTGATTCGCCCCGAAGGGCAAAAGTAAGTAACTTTATATGTTATCACCACTACTTCATATGATATGATGAAAAAAAACTAATATTTTTTCTTAATCACTTGTGCAGAAACTGGGTGGTTGTGTCGGGTGGTAGCGCACGGCTAGTCAATGGCATCCTGGGTCTTCTGTGCAGGCAACACTTCCCCGGCATTGTCACGTACGCATCGAAGACGGAGTCGGCCTACTCATTTGACCACTACGCCATCGCCCTCGATGTGGAGTACCCCAACAAGGCGGCGCGGGTGACGGCAGAGTTTTGGGTAAGTCTCCCTCGCACAACATTGCTCAATACGTCGCATTCATTGGACTTTTCTTGAAATAATGAATGGATACATCGCTTTTGTATGCTGACTTATTACAGATGCGAGGAGGAATTTGAGGCCAGGGAGGAGCAGGTGACTACCAAAGCCTGTAAAAAACTCGTCACCGACATGCATCATGAGGTGCGCATCCAGGCCATCGTAACCTACTATGGGTCGAAGCTTGGAGAGAGGAAAACCAAGAAAGAAGCAAGAGAGATGCAGCTGACCCGGGAGCAGTACCTTGAGGTAAATGAAGAACATCAATATTGATTCATTTTGAGATTAAGTTGGTTTAATTTGATCTTCTTATATGTCCAATACTTGATGACGTGTAGATGATTCCCTGGTGGTGCCAAGCGTATCCCGAGTGCTGAGCGATGATGGTGGAGAGGTGGTTCACGGAGGAGTACCTCAAGATGCACAGGGATGCCCGAGACCGTCGTTTGCAGATGCAAGGTCCAACACACCATCAAGGCAGCCGTAGCCTCGCCAGATACAAACAAGCATGGGTGCACGAATTCATTTATCTATTGTGACGCTCAGTTCTGCCTGATTTCTAATCATCGTGCTGTCTTTTTCGCAGTCGGCGTCACATAGTGGCTAGGCTTGCTCAGACTTCCAAGCATGGTGTATGGCCCACAAGGGCAAGGCGACGTCCGACGTCTCCTTCAACCTGGAGGACCCGCCCGAGGCATACACGAACCCGAGCGTCCACTTCCGCATCAGTGAGTACACTGAGGTGGCGAGCTCGCTCCATGGGCTAGACCACGATCCGAGCACCTAGGACTTCGATGGAGAGGCCATCATGAGGGCAGGGCAAGGCAAGAAGCATGGGTGGTTCTGGCTTGGCGACGACGTCATCGACACGGCCTCTACTCCCTCTCTTTCCTAGATCTGAGAACGGAGCATGAGCGAGAGCCCGGCCATTCGCACATGGCCGACCGCTGCACAACACCGGGTCGACGCACTCGAGGTTATTCCTGTTTTACTCGTCATACATTGATCTTTACACACCTTAATTAGCTTTGCATTACTGAAACATTGGAGTGAAATATTACAGGCTCGGCTGGAACAAGAAATGAGGCAACGTCAGGAGCTGGAGGCCGGGCAGCAGAGGATGGCGGCCTAGCTGGAGGCCGAGCGGGCCAAGCGGCAGGCCTAGGTGCAGAGGCTGACGGACATTACAGATTTCCTACAAGGGCTTGGGCAATGTGTGGGCTTCTCTCTGCCAACTGGGCTGTTGGTTCCACCTCCGCCTCCACGTCCTGCAGCTGCAGCTACTCCTGTGAGTATGAAAGTTTTTTACTTTCGCTTATGCTTTGCTTGTATGGCCTCTACCTTCCTAGATTAGCTATCCAAATAATCTTGTCTCACATGCAATCTTTTCTCCTTTGTGCAGTCTCCATCTGACGGTGGTTCGAATAATCCACCTCATGCACCTCCGAATGATGGAGCTGGGCCTTCACCACAGTCGCAGTGGCCGAGATGAGTGCACGTTGTATTTTTTCATTTGTTGTTCACTTGGTGATGGACTTGTGATATACTTGTGATGCACTTGTGAACTTTGATGGACTTGTGGATTTATTTGGATGGACTTGAGCACTTATTATTATATATGTGATATATATTATGATGGATGTGATATGTGCGGATGGATGCATGGATGGATGAGATATATATGTGATGGATGAGATATATATGTGATGAATGAGATATATGTGTGATGGATGAGATATATATGTGATATATGTTTGTATGAATTTATTTGTCATGATGGAATGTAAAAAAAATTAAAAATTGCCGTTTTGGGTCACTTTGCCGAGTGTTGCACTCGGCAAAGGACCCTGTTGCCGAGTGCCATGGTCACAGCACTCGGCAAAGCTGGAAAAATAGGCGCTCAGAAAACTATTTTTCCAGCTTTGTCGAGTGCCGTGACCATGGTACTCGGCAAAGATTTTTTTTAAAAAAAATCAAACTTTGCCGAGTGTCGGCCAGAGGACACTCGGCAAAGAATTTTTTTTAAAAAAAACAAACTTTGCCGAGCGTCGGCCAGGGGGCACTCGGCAAAGAATTTTTAGAAAAAAAAATAAAACATTTTTGCCAAGGGCCGGATAGAGGGCACTCGGCAAAGAATTTTTTTAAAAAAAAAAAATCTTTGCCGAGTGCCTGCAGGGTTGACACTCGGCAAAGCGACCGTCAACGGGACCGGCACCGTGACGGTCGCTTTTCTTTGCCGAGTGTCCCCGGGGCTCTCGGCAAAACCTTTGGCGAGTGCCCGATAAAAGACACTCAACAAAGAGGACTTTGCCGATCAATTTTTTGCCGTGTGTTCTTTGTCGAGTGCCGCACTCGGCAATAGCTTTGCCGAGTGCAATTTGGCCTTTGCCGAGTGCCTCAGGCACTCGACAAAGAACCTGAATCCAGTAGTGTGCGCTTTTGTTTGGCCGATGCATGGCCAAATAAAATAGATTTCTACAAGAAAGTGAAGGCCTGCACGTGTAATCAAAGTTGATCAAAATAAACAAGAGAAAGGCTCTGAAAGAGATATGGTCGCGATGGTTTTGGCTGAAGTCGTGACTAGCTGGCCGGATGGAAAAGGAAGCAAGGAGATAGGAAAGGAAGAGCCCGGCTTAGATTTTTAGGAAAGGAAGTGTTTTTAATATTATTTAGCCGGGCTGCGCAAGGAAATTTAAGTGACATATCTTCGTATATACGTGAAGCTTGAAAGAATTCACGTGCAAGGAAGAGAAAGAAAAATAAAGTACGACAAGCATCCAGAATGAGAATAGGAATATTATATTCAGATCGCCTTGCAAGTTAGATACATGACGTCCTTGTATGAGTACTATTTTTGTCCATAAACTCCAGCAACCCTATAAATAAAGGGTCACCGCAAATTGTAAGGGATATCCATAATCAATCAAAATCAGTCTTTACTTTTTTGGCTTCACGTCAACCCTTAGGAGTAGAAATAATATAGATCTCAACGAGTTCTTCAACAAGAAGGGCTACATCGACTGATCGACCTTTGGCTTGTCTGTGAGTACCATCACGACTTGTATTATTACTTGTAAGGTTGTATCAGCCGATTGATCTTTTACGAGTTATAATACTCCCTCCGTTCCTTAATATAAGTCATATAGATTTTTAAAGAAAATTCCAAAATATAGGTACGTATCAGCTCCCACGCCGATTAGTTTGGAAACATTCCCACCGTACATAGCACATGCCCCAACCAATTCCTTAGATTTAGGAAGCAATCTGATTGGGAGAGAGAAGATGGCCTGATATTCCTTTTTTTCCTCGGTCTCACATCCTTCCCCAAGCCGTGCGTTAATATTGGTGCTAAAAACTATATGGCTTATATTAAGGAACGGAGGGAGTATAAGTTAGTTATCGATCTATATCGTAATTTGTAAGGCTGCATCAGCTGATTGATCTCTTACGAATCATAATATAGATCAAAATTATCGATCTTGTGTTAAATAACTTATTGTTTAATACAATGTCACCAGTTATCGAATATGCTAAGATTAGTAAGATTTTCCTTGCTATTTTTAGTTGATTCACCGGTTACCGATTTTGCTATAATTAATGTTCTATTAATCATAACAAAATCATCCAATTGAGATAGAGATAGATCAGCATCATATCATCTTAAATGGTCGTCCTCTGATCTGGTCATGCTTTAAATCTTATAATCGATGACTTAATTCTGCTATATCGACTGTTTTATCTCTATTCCAGTCAAACATAGTATACATCCAAAGACAAGTTTCAATCTTAAATAAACTCACTGGTTAATGAGATTTAATCTAATGACATTACCATAGCTGCATCGATCCAGTCGAACCTCACAGGTAAGACTTTAGATTAGAGATTATCGATTAGTGGCTTTGTTCATGATCGAGATATGTACTCTGTTTGTTTGTTATGTATGCATTGGCTATTTTAGCCGATTCGCCTATGATTTCACACGTATAGCATGTTTTTCATGAACATGTCAATATATAGATGGTTTTATGGATTCTTTGGCTTTAGTTTATTATCATTATCATAGCTGTATCGATCCGGTTGAACCTCACTGTTGATGGTAACAGATTAGATTCAGAGTGTTTGTAGATTCATTTGTACTAGACAGTCGATTGCTCACATATTATAATCATTTTTCTACCTGAATCAGCTATTTTAGCCGATAGATTACGCTTCCATGCTAGATCTACGAACATTGGTTAAGAAAGGCTTTTACAATTGTACTTGTTTTTGGTTGATTAGCCTTTATTAAATCATCATGATCTATGAATATCGGTCATTATCCTCATGCTATCATCATTCCACAATGGCCGATTGTTTCTATTTCAATATATTTTTACTCATGGACATGCTGGATATCGACTCTTTAGTCGATAGCCTTATACATCGGCTATCTAGCCACATATTGGAACTGTCTGGTGCAATGCCGACATGTTCCACCTTAAACTACTGATAATTCTCTCCCTGTCAATTGCGGGGTCAAATTGACTGGCACGCCTTTGGTCTCGAAACCGACCGATCCTGTGTTTGAAGCCAAGCGGATCTCCTGGCTTACTACAAGCAGATCTTTCTGGCTTGCTGTGTGTTGCACGCATTGTCACATTTTTGTGTCAACAGTCGGTTAGTGTTCGCTCCTCAGAAATACGTATACTGCTTTTAAGTTCCCTATTTTCTTCCTCTACTGATGGGACGACGCAATTTGTATGTCTCAGTCTCACAAATTGGAATGTCTGCATAGGTGGGTAAAGTTCTACAAATAAGTTGAGTTATTTCCTTGCATTCGGTTGATTTCGTTATCTTCATGGATAATTAAAGATGCTATATTGACATGACCTTGCGCAAAGCTGCCAAAGGTTGTTTCTGTTGTTGTGATGCAGGGCTATAAAACATACATGGTTCCTCATCTCAATCAAACAGACCGCAGCATTGGCGTCCAAGATGCATCATGATGTGAAGGTAACATTAGCCTATAAAGTGATTTACCCACCATTTCTTAACCTGTAAATTATTATATCTACTGACAGCCTATTTCGATTGATGTCCATGTGGACCTGCTGTACAAACGAAAATTTTATTTTTATCGAGCCTCATGTGAACATGTGTGTGTTTTTCATGTCGTGTTTTGCAAGTTCAGGCATGCAACCCATCAGGCTCCACTGCTGATTCCAAGTTATTGCCGTGTTACATTGTTTGTGGCTTACACTATTTTCCTTACACTACTTAAAAAATGTTTTTTAGCAACGGGACGAATTTTTTGTAGGGGCGGCTGGTGATAGAGCCGCCCCTACAAATGGTTGCCAAATGAGCCGCCCTTACAAATCAATTTGTAGGGGCGGCCGGTGTTATCAGCCGCCCCTACAAATGGCCCGATTTGTAGGGGCGGCTGGATATTGAGCCACCCCTACAAATTGATTTGTAGGGGCGGCTCAATATTCAGCCGCCCCTACAAATTGATTTATAGGGGCGGCTCAAAAATGAAGTGCCTCTACAAATGGACGCCGAATATTAAAAAGTAAGCACTAAAATTCAGATTTTGTAAATGACCTCGGATGAAGAAACAATCAAAATGAAAGTTGTAGATCTCGAAAAGTTATGAAACTTTGTAGCTGACAACTTTTTCAGTTGAGATCATTTACTACTTGAAAATACTGTTTGAAATTATTGTTCCCGTTTTGTCCTCTAATTCGGAGCCAATTCTTAAAACTGGTCTAGTTTTCGCATACGAACTCCGTTTTTGACGTTCCATATATGCAAATCGATCAGAAAAAAATTTCGGATCCGTCCATCCACGCACTTGTCGGGGTTCGGAATTTTTAGATTGGCCAAAAAGTGGTTACAAGATCATCTTTTCGTGGTCACAAGCTTTTTGTCGATTTTGAGCATGTCTTCTGAAATTTCCACAGGCCACGTCTTTCACTTGTTTGAGCTCATATTTTCTGTGGTTACTTCTTTTGTGCTCCTAAGTGAAGGAAAAATATCAAAAAAATAATAGTTTAAAGTCGAAATTTCCCAAAAAAACAACGATAGCCAAAAAACAAGAAAAAAAGAGATGGGCAAAAGAGGAACAATATATAGAGGAGCACATAGAGAAGGCCAAACGTTATTTTAGAACACTAATTGATTTCAGATGAAAAAATCATGAACATAGAAGTTGCAGAACTTATCAAGATCTACAAGTTTTATTTTGGTCATTTCTTCATCCGATAAAGTGGTAATAACATTGTTCACAAAATTTACATATATCTCTTATAGTTTCATAAACAATAAGAGGGATATGTAACATTTATGAACAATGTTACTACCACTATATCGGATGAATAAATGATCAAAATAGAAGTTGTAGATCTCGGAAAGTTATGAAACTCTATAGTTGACAACTTTTTAATTTGAAATCATCTTGGCAAGGAAAATTACGTTTGAATTTCTAAAATTTAAAATTTAAATTTTGTAAACGACCTCGGATGGAGAAACAACCAAAATAAAAGTTGTAGATCTCGATAAGTTATGAAACTTTGTAGTCGACAACTTTTTGATTTGAAATCATCTTGTCAAGAAAAACTACGTTTGAATTTCTAAAAATTTAAAATTTCAATTTTTTAAACGACCTCGGATGGACAAACAGTAAAAATGAAAGGTGTAGATCTCGATAAGTTATGAAACTTTGTAGTTGATAACTTTCTCATTTGAAACCATCTTGTCATGGAAAACTACGTTCGAATTTCTATTATTTGAAATTCAAATTTTATAAGTGACCTCGGATGGAGAAACTACCAAAATGAAAGTTGTAGATCTCGAAAAGTTATAAAACTTTGTAGTTGACAATTTTTTTATTTGAATTAGTTTAGGGCCTCAAACAATCAATTTATGCTCAGTTTTGTATAATACATGGGGAATCAAAATGGATTGTGGACACATGTGAATGAGAGGTGTAGTGGTAGAGGAGTTGGTGTGCGAGAGAGAGGTCGCCGGTTCGAATCCCGGCCGACGCAAAGTGTGCAAAAATCGTGAAAAAATGCTGCTACCATAGAGTGAGGGTGTGTGTGGCTGTCGGTGGGGACCTCCTCGGTTAAAAAAAAATTTGCTATTTTTTTGCCCCGTTTTTCGTTTCTGGAAATTGATTTGTAGGAGCTGCTCAATATCCAGCCGCCCCTACAAATCGATTTGTAGGGGCGGCCTGGGAACCGCCCCTACAAATCATTTATTTTTAGCCACCTTTTCATAGAGGCGGCTGGCAAAACAGCCCCTACAAATCGATACCAGCTGCCCCTAAAAACGTTTTTCTACGTAGTGTTAGGGATGAATATACAGAAATGCAACAAAACACCCCGGGTGCCACTGCTTAGTGCTGCTAGAAATTTAATAATGTTCATGTATGTGTATTCAGTATCTCGATGTTTGCAACAATAGATGCACATTATTTGTGTTGCTCGGTGATGATGGCATAATAAAATTCCTAGCTTCATAGAAGAAAGGCGATGTTAGTGTTCCTCTTCTCTAATACGTATATGTATGAGTTCAATTGGTGAGGGTAAAACTGTTTCATGTATATGCATCGTCAGGAGATGCTATGACTAACAACATATTAAATATTAGAGTCCAGATGATATGACAAGAGGAATATTATGATATTCATAGGAGTATATTTCTAACCTTAATGTTAGTCAATTTCAATACAGAGTGTTTCAGTACCCTTGGGAGAGGTAGAGAATGTTAAGAGGTTCTGTGAATTGTCAAAATATTTTCTTATGCATTTCCAGTAGGTTGCTTTTTTTTCTCCACTTATGTATGGGCACCATACTCAATTCAATAATGTATATCCTTCAATCTTTTCCTAGGCTGATTGTCGCACACCAAAATTTTCGATTTTGGGTTGTACATAGAAAACACTAAATAAAATAAATTATTTTAATATTTGGATAAAATTTACCAAGTTTAGTTTGAGCTAGCGCAAATTTAGTTATAGGAAAAATATGAATTTTCAAAGTTTTTTTAATTTTGACGGGCTTTTGGATGATGTGATGTTTGCTTGTTGCTTCTTTGTGTGTTGAGAGTGAGCAAAGTCTTTAAAATACGTTAGTAGGTCGATTTTCCTTCTTTGGCACACTTTTATCTTTTTCTACAATCAAATTCTTTGTTTCTCGGCTTAAGTTTTTATTGGGAGCTTCCTAAAATCTTTTCTTTGCAATGTAAATCACTTCTTTCAGTTCCTCGTCCGTCAATCAATCTCTATAAACTTCTCGAAAATTTTTCCAGCTTTTCTGGAGCTTGTTCCTACTTGTCTGTGAGCATAATTTAATTTTTAGATGCTCCAAATTATCTTATCATGGGCTCCAAATACTTTATTTGGGTTTCTCATGTTCCATAATGTCTCTGGGAATTTTCTCCGAATTTTCAGAGCGTTCGAAGTATTTTTCGCGGCTTAAATAATAATTCTAGACTTTTCTGGAATTATTTTATCCACGAAACTAATTAATTCCGAAAATAATAAATCTCTTATTTTTTCCAACGCTCAAAGCCTATGTGAAATAATCCTAATAAATCCTAAAGGCTCGTACATTTATTTACTAATAGGCTTTAATGATTATTTAGGCTCATTAGCAAATGTGGATGGTGCAACATCAATCAGTACCATATTGATTGTTGATGTAGATGTGGAGAGTTTTTCTCCCTATAAATATATACCAATCCATTGGGAAAGTACACTAAAACTATCGTAAGAGGAGCCCCTAGTTTGAGAAATCCCTCGTATAGTAAATTAGAATTTTCTCTCTTCCTGACATGTCACCGTCGGCCTACTCCAGCGAACTCTTCGGCGAGCTTTTCCGGCAAAACCGTCGCGTTCCGGCATCAACCACCACCACCACAAGTAGATCTCGTCGTTCTCTACACCGTAGTGTATCCGTTTTGTCGAATTCATCTCCGTTTGACCGTTTCCGTTCGTTTTTTCCTTTTTCATTGATGTTTTCCAGCGAGCTTCCATGGACGGAGCTTCTTCTTCGTGTTCTCCGACCACCCCGCGACTACAGCTGACCACCCGCCCTTCCCTCTGGCCCGCGCCACCACCTGGGCCCTTGCTCTCGCGTCCAGCCCCGGCCCGGCCCCTTGTGCGTGTGTGCCTGCGCGGCCACCAGCAGCCTGCTGCTGTGCCTTCCGCCACCGGCGGCAGGCAGGCGCCGTCGCCCAGCCCGGCGCTGCGCCACTGCCAGCAGGCCAGCAGACCCCGCCGCCGAGTCCCTCCCTCCCCTAGCCGAGGCCTTCTACTCCAGGCGTGCTGTTCAGCAAGCAGCAGCAGTCAGCAGTTAACGTACAGGAAGAACGTGGATGGAGATAGAAGATGATGATATTTACGAAATTGCCACCGGTACGAATATCCCCACCGTTTCTCCGTTTTAATTCCGTTTTAAGTGGTTCAAGTTGCGTTAGATTCATGTCGTCGAGATCTACATAGTAGAGTTATTAGTTTATATGTCACATGTTTATGAATTTATTTTATTAAAATATTAATTGTGTTATAATTAATTAATCGTTCTTTAAGAAAAATGGATTTAGGTTTTTGATTTCGATTCGGTTTGCGCGAGTTTCATCGCAATGTGTGATACGTGTTAGCAGCGATGTTTAACATGTCTCACATCTTGAAAATTTATAAGTTAAATAATAATTTGATTAATGATTATTCAATAACTTTCTAATTAAAAGCAATTTAAGTTTTAATTCCGTTTTGCACCATTTAAGTTACGTTTGGTTTGTGCTGACGTGATCTATATGTTAGTGGCAAAGTTTTTCATGTCACATGTTTTTCCATATGTAGCTAAATATTGAAATGATTAAATATGCGTACAAATAGTTTTATAATTAAGTAATATATGTTTTATATCTCGGCAATTTATGTATAATATCAATATGATTAATTGTTGATATTAATATGTTTCTAAAATATAATTTGCTTAGTTTAAACAACATGTCATATACAATTCGATTAGGTGCTCTCACATGTCAACTTGTATTTGCAAGTTAAAATTGAATTAGCATAAATGGTATCGAGATATTTATAAATAAAATTTGATTAGTTAAACACGTTGCATATGTGATAAACTCGTTTAGTTGCTTTCACATATACTTTATTTTGCAAAGATGTAGCTTAACTTGATTAAATTATATGACATTGTTTATAAATAAAACATGGGTAGTTTCAACTCGGGCTTTGGATTAAATTATGTTTTAACTAATCCAAATTAATAACACCTTCACATGTTTTTTCTTAATTAAAATAAATCAAACATTTAGGCTTTTCTTTTATAATATAGAACTCTGGTAGTCGTTTCTTTTGTATCGTAGTTTCGTTATCAACGTTTCTTGCGTTTTCTTGACCATAGTATCTAGCTCTCTTTTAGTATGTTGTTTTCTCTCGTGTGGTGAATTGTTCTTAGTTGCTTTTATTTGTTTGCTTGTATGTTTGTCTATGCGTGGTGCTTGCTACGCGTTTGTGAGCGCTAGATCAGAAGGTGATAACCTGAAGCAAATTATGAGGAAGTTTGATCAAGTGTAAAAGGCAAGTATAGCATGGGATCTTCCTTGTTGTCCTACACACCCTTTAATCATTTAATTCATATTGCATGTGTCTACCTTGACTGCCACTAAGGGTTTCCTAGTACCTTGTTCCTTGACACCTTTGGGTTATTGCATTGGGTAGTATGATGCTAGTGCTCAACTACAACCATGATCTTATAACTTGACTAATGGTATATGCAATAAACGTTTAAAAGATGCTTTTTAGCAACATGGAACAAGGGGCTAGAGCATTGGGATGTTTTTATGGTGCTCTAGATTCCTCTCCCTAAGGACTTATCTGTAAGTGGTCTTCCGGGACTTACAGTACAGCTGTGAGGGCTACATGGCTCTGGCTTTAGCTTAGTATGAGGACCTTTTCTAGCTTGTTAGATGTTACCTTTATTGGCGTAAGAATGGCTTGCAGAATTGGGTATAGTGCGGCCTCTGTCCCCATGTGTATAGACTGCACGTCATTGTGCCATCGGGAAGGGGGCCTCTACATCTGTTTGCCAAGTGAATCTAATGACCCTAACTTGTTAGACGAACCTTTGAAAGACTTCACAGTGAACCATGCCGACCTTCCTTGATAATAGGTCAAAAGGCTAATCACCTCGGACGAAAGGGTAAATCACGACTCACAGTGAAAGTGTACAACCTCTGTAGAGTGTAAAACTGGTATATCAGTCGTGCTCACGGTCACAAGCGGCCTTGAAACATTTAAGGAATAGATGATGAACACAGATGATACTGATGATAAAGATGCTCACTAATAATTACTGTTTATGCTATTCATTATTCATGATTACCTGATCATGTGTTTACATGGGTTTGTGAATAAACTTGTTGCCACCCAATTGCTAAAAGATGACTCATTAAAAGTTAATCGCAGTTAACCAGTGTTAGCCTTTTGAGCCTCATGAACCCCAGGTTATATTTGTTGAGTAGGATATGTACTTACGCTTGCTTTATTTTTTTCAATTATTTGGATAAAAATCCCGAATGGGTACCAGATTGCTAGAGTTTGAAGGAATTATGCTTGTGATTAACCAGTCAGTTGTCCTGTGGAATTGGAAGTCTTTACCCGAAGATCGGAGTTGTCTTTCCGCTGTTGGTTGTCTAAGGTTATATCCTTTATACTAAGTATATTATATATTGAGCATTATCATTCGATATTACCCTTATTTATAGCTATATGTGAGATTTGACTTTCTAGGCTCACATATGGTCTGTATCTGGTTTTGTTCTTAAAACCGGGTGCTACGCAGATCTCACCTAAGGATTGCATAGACTATATGCTCTTTTCAGATCACTCCTACAGTCCTACTGCATAGTACGCCTGCAACGCGACTCCTTCCGTAGCAAGTAATAGTTTTTCCATCCATGATTGCTTCATAGTATCTTCCGCACCATTTAACAATGCAAGACTCTGATTGTTAGTTCCTTTTAACTCTTTCAAGGACACAGACCCAGTTCCTAAACCTTTTGGTAAATACATATGTACTATAAGTATTTCCTTGCCATTGTCATTTGTCCTTGATAGTGCTAATAATATTATTGTTGCTTAATGAAAGTTTTGGTCCACAAAAACTTTTCTCGGGTTAACCTCTTTTACTTTTACTATCAAGTTGGAAGCCTCCTTTTCGATCTATACACAGGTATCAGATGCTTCAAGCGGAAAGAGAGTACATTCACTACAGGAACTGCTGGATTCCCCGAGTGTCAGTTGCACTCGGGGAAGGCCCAGTTGCACTCGGGGAAGCCTTCCCCGAGTGCAACACTCGGGGAAGAGCCTCCGCTAATCTCTCACGGGAAAGTCTCCTTCCCCGAGTGTCCAAAATCGTGCACTCCGGGGAAGGCTTGCGAGTGCCGTGCTGGCACTCGGGGAAGACTGACTGCCGTTGGCCGACGGCCGACGTCGTTTTTTTTTTCTTCCCCGAGTGCAACACTCGGGAAAGATTTTTGAATTTTTTTTTAAATACTCTTTGCCGAGTGCCGCAGTTCAGGCACTCGGGGGAAAGAAATTTGTTTTTTTTAAATCCCTCTTCCCCGAGTGCCACAGCACAGGCACTCGGGGGAAGCCACCTCTAAAATTCTTTTTTTTGTTTTTTGTTTTCATGTAAACAACAAAGCATATATATATATATATATATATATATATATATATATATATATATATCACAAACCACAAATCAACACCAATATGTCACAAACCACAGTTATATATCACAAACGACCAAATTTGTCCGAAATCCACAATATATTACAAACCACACGTTCAAAAGTACACACTATTCCAAGTTCACAAGTTCAATACATAAAAACGACTCCGAAGGCGGCTCACGGCGACTGTGAGGGGTGGGACGCCCCAGCGTGCGATCCCAGCGACGGTCCAGGTGGGGATGGCCCGACGTGCGATGCCGGCGACCCTTCGACATGGTTCGACGCCGCCCCCGATTGATGCTTGCAAAAAAGAGGATTCATGAACAGATATGCGATTCTCCTAGACTGTTCCATCTTCTGATTCACATGCCACCAGTCTTAAAAAAATCACCACAACAGATATGCGATTATTTATACTAATGCATTCATTGTTCTGTAATGTGTCATCTTAATTCATAATTGCATACAAGATCTTAAAGAATGCCAAAGGAAATACTGGCCCTTCGGATGGAATAGTTGCTATTACAGAGGTAAATACTTTACAAGATGGTCTGATTCACTGAAACCCCCTCCCCTAAACTGGTCCCGCCCCCTCTCAAATGAAAAATCATATCTTCAGTATTCCACAATATTCAGCTACTGTCTTATGCCTTCCAAACAGAACTGATTCAGTTGTGTGCATATGTGCTTCCAGTAAGGATGAAAATAGGATCTAGATTACCAATTTCCAGGGAAAATTCTCACAATAATGAATTAATACAATATAAAACATTTGTGTGTGTGAGAGAACCGTGTGCCGCCGAACAAGGAAATTTGTTATAAGTATATGGGATATCTCGTATGTAAAAGAGAAATAGGTTCACCTGCTTTCTATAAGAACAGAAATCACTGCAACCAAGAATCATAATGTTGAGAACTGCAGAAACAAGTTGAGACGTATTACAAACAAAAAAAAATGCTCTAGTAGTATTCATAAAACACGTAACGAGTGTATACTGATTTAGAGCAGTAAAAATACCAAGATAAGCTTAACAACCTTGCAGCGGCTGTCATCTACTACATTCTTCCTGTCTTTAGCAGTAATGGTCTTTAGACAGGGCAACCAGACTTACTAATTGCTCTGTTTTAAGATCCAGTCCAACTGATTTTCCAAGTAGATAAAGCAGCGGACTTCAAATCTGACTGACCCACAGAGTGAAGGATGAGTATACTATTGTACACATATACTAACATGTACATAGAAGACTTTATTTAGGGTATAAATGCGCTACCATGCAAATGTTTACTGATCCATTATAGTGAGCCAAATAAAATTGGTAATAGAGTGAAGTGAAGGACTGAGGGAGAAAGAACTTACCAAGATGATAACACTATGAGTCCACTCATAACTGCTCTAAATGGATCAGCCAAGGAACTTAAATTGTAAAGAGGTCATACAGATCAAACAATCATCAGAATACCCCCCCCCCCCTAAATTACCGGAAAGTACTTGGTATCGCAACTCTAAATCAGGGAAGAAGAAGATTCCAAAATAATATGACCCAGCACTAATTAGTACTTTAGAATGTCCAACAGTATTAGTTTTGTTTCCAACCAGGGAATTGGCAACATAAATTCAAGATGAAGCACAAGTTCGACAGATCTTCAAGAATATCTTCTACTGTGTGCTGCTTTATATTTTCTTATATGCGAAACAGACCTTGCTCATATACATGAAGAGCATTAGAATTTGCATACACAGCCATTGAAAGGGAATAAAGAATTAAAGAAAACCCAGATTACCTTGGTCCAGTAGTGGTTACACAAGAGGAACTTGGAAATCACCAGATCACATCTGAAAAAAGGGTGCACTAATATAGTTCAATTTCAAGGATAGATTACTCCAAAGATTTCACAAATAAAATTAATAAGACTTTCGCTAGACAATAGAGAAAAATGCTCCACGAACAGTTATCAGATGTCATATACCAACTTGATAGCCGCTGCAATCAATAGGGACGAGGTGTCGGGGATGGCCGGATGGAGGGCATCTTGATTGTAGAAAGCGTCATTCTTCTCCCCTTTTTTTATATCCTAAGCAATCAATTTCGAACTGAATCAACTCAATTAGGAGCAAGTAGGTTAGAGGAACTAAGCTATCATTGTCAGGGAGGGAGATGCAAAGGGGTAGGGTGCATCGGAGGGAACCTGACCTCTTGCCTCAAGTGGTAGGACAGCTCATCGTGACCGGCAATCCATGGTGCAGTGGCGGCGCTGGGCCGTCGTGCCGTCTGTTCCTGCACCACCCCGCCCTCGTAGATGCGCGCTACGCAGCAGCAGGGAGCCGCCGCCACGCGCC
>NC_089593.1:90782061-90807816 GCF_019320115.1 Miscanthus floridulus
TATGTGAATTTTTGTTTAGTAAATTGATGCTCATCTTTAAGCTATTGGCTCAAAACAACATTTTGCTAAGATAAAGTAGATTTTTGTGTCCGGTGACAAAACATCAATTTCTTGATGCTCTTCATATTCAAATTTCTTCAGCTCAAAATGTAAAATGGATGCTTATCTCATTATGGTTTTCATGTAACAGTGATGATTGGCTAAATAAAATGTTACTGAATTATATCGTTTTTTCTGGAACAATGAATTATCACAGTATTATTTTTCGCACACCAAAGCGTATAGTCGATAGCTGTCGATCTGTGTGTGAGTGTCTGTTGATCACGATTGCGTTTGTCACTCTAGCACTGCACGCGTTGAGATGGCCAGGTATTATTTTGTTCTCATTGCAACGCACGGGCATGATCCTAGTATATATATATATATATATATATATATATATATATATATATATATAATATATATATATATATATATATATATATATATATATATATATATATTATATAATATATAAGTTGGCCTCTAAAGCATTTTCTAGTGAAAGGACCGTGACGCTTAAGAGGGGGGTGAATTAGGAAACTTAAAACTCTAACTCTAACTATAGCATCTTTTTCTACCCTTAGGAAAACCTATGCAAAAGATAAACTATTTGAATGTGCAACTACGGTTTTTCTAGTGTGTTGCTATCTCTACCGCAAAAGGAGTTATGCAACCTAGGTTCCAATCCTATCAACTAGGCTATCACTAAGCTAAGAAAGTAAAGCACAAACCAAGATTGCAATCTAATTGTGGAAGCTAAAGAGTAAGGTAGAGATATGCAAACTCCCATCGACGATTCTGGTATTTTTACCGAGGTATCGAGAAGCACGCAAGCTTCTCCCTAGTAGTCGTTGGAGCCCCTCACAAGGAATCCCTCGCAAGTGCCAAGCTCCCGATCGGGTAACTCCGTGGATAGCCTTGGGCTTTCCCACGCGCAAGTGGGTCTTCGACGTGCCTTCCGGCAAGCCTCTCTTGGATGCTCCGCCGTCTTCACTATCAAGCTTCCGGCCAAAATGCCGCTGGCCTTGTTCCCTCCGTACACGGTGGTGGCCACACCACAAACACGGTTCGTGTGGTCTCGCAAGACTACAAGTCCCTCCGATGTACAACAATGGTGTGCGCAAGCACCGAGTGGTAAGAGGTGTGCAAATCACACTAAACACTAGGTCTAAACCAAGAGCAAGCACATAAGCGGTGGTCTAACTAACCTAAGCACTTCGCAAAGCACCTATGCTAATCACCGAATGTGTCACTAAGCACTATGCATATAGAGAGCACCAAAGTGGTGTATCAACACCTGCTATCTTCCCTCAGCTCATCCACACTGCATTTGACCGGCCATGGGGTATAAATAGGCTTCCAAGAAAATAGAGCAGTTGAATCCCTTCGGTGGGATTCTCTGCGCCAACCGGACCGGACCAAGGGGGGCGTCTAGACCAATATCTCTGGGTCTGGAGCCTCCAACGGTCACTGACACAGTGGCCATTTGAATGCACGCTGGGTGACTGACAAGTGGGCCACCATCCAGACCGGACTGTTGCTTGGTCCGAACCATGTAACCAGACTGAGTCGTGGAGCACTTTCGCGCGTTCTGGAACCTCTCTGGACTGGTTCAGACCGAGCTTGTCGTTGGTCCAGATGGTCATTGTTCATCGGGTCTAGACCACCCTAAAACTAGGGTTTCCAACCGGACCGGTGGTCCATGGTTGACCCTCGTCACCTAGGGTTCGGAGCTCCCTGTGATGCTCCGTTCACTTCGTTTCTTCGCGACCTTTGCATCTAGCTTGGTTCCATCCTTCGTGCTTGGACTTTGCTTGGTTTCTTTAGTCTTTCATTGTGCTTCTAATGCCTTGCTTGAGATGTTGATCATTCGGATCACATCGTCGCCTTTGTCCAAGTCACGTTTGCACCCTATTGGACTACAAATAATCACTGCAGATTCATTAGTCCAATTCGGTTGTTGTTGATCATCAAACACCAAAATCCAAACTAAATGGGCCAAGGGTCCATTTCCTTACACTCATAACTGGTACTGACAAAGTAGGCGTGTACAGCAAATTGTTGGATCCATTCACATATGGATAGGCAATCATAGGAGGTTTCGCCTTAGTTCCATTCCGTCATTAACCATGTTGTTTCTCGATTTTGTTTAAATAATATTTTTAATTAATAATTGCAAATCTAGAAGCTATTATACAAAAATTGCAGATATAGCATCCTATCGGCTAATGGATGGCAGCCGATGCCATCCTATCAGCGCCGATAGAAGACCTGTCGACAGCTAGCTGGCCGACAGGCCCTGTCGGCTTTCGGTGAGCCGATAGGCCCGTCGGCTCTCTAGCGGCCGACAGGCTTGTCCGCACTCCGGCGACTGATTGCACTATTTCATGCTGTCGTTAACCATCACCCAATGTCTTTTCCTAACACAAGCAACACCAGGCAGAAAACTTTACCACTTTTTGAGCAACACAAAATATTTGCACTCCTTTTCCGGACATATAACATACATCACGCACCATAACTTAAGGAACCTTACAAACTTTTGATGGAACAAACACAATTCTAATATTAACCTAGGGCGGAACATGGACCAAACTTGCAATACTAAATGGCATATGTGGAAGTCTAGGTAGCTAAGGTTAAGTAGTCCCACCACTAATCCTAACATGCCTTAGGGTAAGGAAACAAAGCACGACTTGCAATGGCATGTGTGGAACTCTGTACTTGTAATGTTTAGAGGTCCACCACTTACTCCTAACATGCCTTAGAGAATTTAACTTGCTGGGTCTATTACATTGTTCTACTAGGTGCAATGTGGTTGTTTTCCCCTTTCTGTCAGCCCCTAAAGATGATTCCGCGCATCATTCTTGTTTTTGGAGAGCTGGCTCATGGAATTTAAGCTCTTGCTCCTTACGCTTGATGGCTGCTTCATGCAAACTTAACTGCTCCCGCCTCCTAGCAGCTCATCGTCCTTACCCTTCAGACGGATTTGCTCCCTCATCTGTTGTTCCACTCGCGAGCACTGAGTCATCTTCACAAGGTGTTGGCCTTTGTTTTCACCTCACTTGGGACCCTTCCTGGCCATGTGGGCAGCTCCCATCCACCCATTCTATCCACATGCAAGGCTACGGGTATGGTGGTAGATGTCATTGATCAATTTGAGAAAAGATAACCAAAAACAAAAGATTTAGTTCTTGTTCTTACCATGAAGTCGTCATCTAGATCTGGGCACGCAGAAGTACCTACGGCCATAGTTACGGTCCTGATCCATGTACACGCGTAAGATCATCCGAAACCCGCAACGACACTTCGTCCGCTCACACCACTCCAGGAGTTGAGTTGGGTCGATCCTCCAGGACGACATTGTTTCAAAGTTGAATGGGGAGGGGAGGCAGAGGAGATGTGGTGTGGTGAACACATACAAGGACTTTTATAAAGCCGGTTTGTATGATGCAGTGGACTTGGTCCATGTTGGTCCATGTTTGAAAATGATTGTGCCAGCTTGCATGTGTTGGTCGGGTGTAGAAAAAAGGGGAGGAGCGTGGCGGCTTGCATGCGTTGGTCAGGTGTAGAAAAAAAGAGGAGAGTGTGCCGGCTTGCATGCTTTGGTCGGGTGCAGAAAAAAGAAGAGACCATGCAGGCGCGCATGCGAGAGAGAGAGAGAGAAGGGGAGAGAGGGAGAGTGCGCGGGGACGTACAGGCGTAGTGGAGCACTAGCAGACGAGCAATGTGTGCTCTTTAGCAGCACCAGCATCAGAGCAATCCAAGCGTTATAGTTGTAATAAATTCACAGACGTAGCCTTTTTTGTCCTTTGCATAAAATGTTATGTTCCACGAAATATGTGATATAACATAGCCTTCTCATACTATGGATTGAAACAACAAGGTACATTGCAGGAATTACAAACACACAAACTACAAACTACAGATTGAAAGCATGCCATACAGTTATACTGAAGCTTGAGCCAACACAACTCAGGTCCTAATCACTCTCGCATCCAGAGAACACTGATTGCTGCGAGGACCACTGTGAAGAGCTTTGTCCATAGTACCAATTTGCACCGTATGCAGGAGGAGGCGGAGGAGGTGGAGGAGGCCCCATGTTTCCATGGCAGGGGCACTTACAATATGGATCATTGCACACTGGCTTGTCTTCCATCATAACATCTTGTCCTTCTTCTTCTTGAGTGCTTTCTTCTTTGGGTGCGGACACAGTTTCAACCTCTCTTCGAGGTCAAATATGGGGTTCTGTAGGTACTGGATGTATTCTTTGTACAGGTAAATGGGTGGTGGATCAACCCATCTAGTGAAACTACAGTTGTCCTCGTCATCGAAGCTCTACACAACATGTAATGTTGTTAGTATGCAGAAGATATGATTAAGTAATTGAACACGTCACAATCCATGTTAATACGAATTTAGTTAGAAACTCATAATAGTACAGTCTCAAAGTAAAATATTACAGCATACTCCGAAACTAAAATATTACACCGTAGCCCGAAACTAAAATATTACACCATAGTCCGAAGCTAAAATATTACAAGACGTAGTTGAAACCCATTGAATGCTACGCGCTAGGGCAATCTTGAGTGGCCTGCTTAGAGTTGCATTTTGAAATACGCCGCACTTCCGTTTCATCTGGACGCCATGTGTCACCGTCGTCCTCGACCGCCCGATCACCAAGTCCTCTCACTACTAGAGAACAAACTTTAGAACGATGTCCCAATTTGGCATTAGCCTCGGCATTTTTTGCCCCCGGGACTAGAAGGCCTTTAGTCCCGGTTGGTGTCTCCAACCGAGACTAAAGGTCCCTGCCCAACGGCTAAACCGGGACTAAAAGTCCTCCAACCTTTAGTCCCGGTTGGTAACACCAACCCGGACTAAAGGTCCCCGGATGGGTTAGTTCAAAAGGAAAGCATCCCATCCATTATTAGATGTGTTGTGTAGGTGGGGTGGTAAGCTACGCACGAGGCAGTGCATGAGGTCTTGGGTTCGAATCTCACAGGGCGCAGCGGTGGGAGGCATTATTTTTTTTAAAGCTAGGAGGATCTTTAGTCCCGGTTATGGCAAACCGGGACTAAAGAACAACACCTTTAGCCCTGGATTGCTAGTCCCGGTTGGGAAACCAGGAGTAGAGCTAGTTCCCAACCGGGACTAGATCTCATTTCTGTAGTAGTGTCTTGCGCCTCCGCTTGACTTGGTCAACTGCCATCTTTAGTTGATCAACATGGTCTACTCCTCCTCATGTGCTCTTGCTTGTTGATGTCCCCAAGTGTCAGCCACCACGGTCAGTCTTCCAGCCATATCAGTCCCTCGGTCTAAGCCGCACATCCGTCCTTCACTGCTCCCGGTCTATCGGCACGGCCTGTCTCTGTGCTCCACACCTGCACACCAACAAATCCAAGAGACATGTTGCACACATATACTCACGCCATGGTTAGTCTCCAAACTCAACCACAGTCGATCATCTCCGACAATCACTCTTCACAAACTCGACACACAAGGGCACATCAACCTTGTGTTTGCAGTGCCAAAGAAAGGGGCGACCTTCATCGCATTGCTTCATCCATGTTGTTACGTATACACTTTAGTGTGACCACGCGCAATTCTCGTTTGGATTTGACTATTCCAGTATTAATTTTTTAACATTCAAAAAAGAATGTTTTCCAAATCTATATAACCTATATAGATGGAACCCACTAAGGGTCATTAATTTTGAGCCACGTCGTCTCAGTTAGTATTGTCCGTTGGATCTCATCAAATAGCATAATATCTACCGTTCATACAAAGAGGCAACATTAGTATACTACTACTGTTACAGTAGAGATGGAAATGCCATCCATTGTGCTGATCGAAACAGCGTCCGTACATGTGACTTCGCTGGCCACTACTGTATGGAAACTGCCTCCACCACTGTGTTGACGCTAAATCGGTCACACACCACAAAGAGCTAGAACACTCGGATCGCAATGGATCGGAAGCGGGCTAAACATCAGCCTAGCCGACTCTCAAGTCGGTTGTCGACTAAAAACATGTTCGCACACGAACACTTCACCTAGTGCCTCCAGCGATGAGCGAGATACACAAGACACGTCGCCAGATGAGCCTCGCCAGAAGCGTGATACGCAAGACAGCCGACGAGGTCTCTTGATACCCGAAACCCCACACGCTCGGGAGGGACCCCGTCGGGGCGTGTGGTGGCTATGGGCTGCCCTAGCAGTCCTGACCGTTCTAGAGCTTCGTCGTCGTTGAACCAATAGTAGTCATCAGCAGCAACGAAGAACGAAAAGCAATAATAGATTGGAAAAGTAATATAAAAGATAGATATTGTATTGATAGATCGATCGTGGGTGATTCAATCGGCCGTCACCCTTTATATTTATAGGGCGGCTGGGTCTTTCCCGTGTCCAGATACATGTTAGGCTACATTATCGTATACATATTGGACCCTATACTAACAGGGATGTAATCTTGGCACGTAAAGCAACGTATACACATGCCCTTTCCTTGTACGTGTATGTTCCCATTCATCTGGGCTCTCCTTTCTCAATGCATAAACACCACACAAATATAATTGTACTACGCTGTTGGAGTCAGACTCCTTTCTGTTTCCTTGCTTTTGCCCACGCAAACAATTAGGAAGGCAAGACATGTTGCTTCAATCTTACAATAAATTAACCCACCATTATCTCCAGAATATATACTAGTATAACCTCATGAATATATAATTGTTTTAGCTTCTTTATCACCGGACAGGTAGCGATCAATATGTGAGCAGCCAAGCAATTCCACTTCATGCTTGTCCATTGCTCATATGTTGAATAAAATCATCAGCACCCCATGATCTGGCTTCAATCTTCATAAGATGATCCACTGCTTACCATTCTCTGTCATTATATCGTCTATTTCCTTCTTGGGACAAATTTGAGTGTCAACATATGCCCCCCTGTTTTTTGGCAAAGCTTGCGTGCCAAAAAATAACTTGTGCAATAAATTGATCTATGGACGATAAAAACTTTCCGGCCATGAACTCATCTCAAATGAGATATTGTTAAAGTATGCCTTGCCTAGCCTGATCATGATTTGCGGTGTGTGACCAACTGATGATCATAGTAATATCAATGGCTAGAGACTGTCCTTTCCACCTTTTCTTTGTGTACACTCCACCATGCAACGCAATTCGAGAAACCAGCAAAGTTGCCATCTGTATTTATATATGTAGTTCAGGCTGCCGTCTTTCTTGATAAAACGTCGCTTCACATGGATACACTCTTCTTATTACTTCTATCCGCATTGAACGAATGACTTCTGATCTTGTTGCTGCATATATAGAGCACAGTAGCTTGATTATGATTTGCAGCAGGACATAACATCTGCAACGGCTACTGACTGCTTTCCCCTTTCTGTTTCTACACGTAGAGTCCAGTGTGTAGTCCCCATCAAGCAACAAGCTCCATGCACATCTGTGAAAGGACGCCGATAACACCTTGGAAGCTTCCAAATTCCAAGTTCTAATATGTAAAGCAGGAATGGCTCCTCATCTGCATGCAGGTAGCTAGAAGCACGATTAACACATTTAATCGAATAAATTTGATTAATGAACTACCAGCCATGATTAACATGTTTATTCTGCCATATTTCATTAAGTAGCAGCCATGATTAAAGCATAGATTTAATCGGCCAAGAAGTAGAGGCCACGTAATCGGCTTGCACCCCGAGCATCGATGTCTTAAAAAGACCTTTGTTCTCCTTCATGCATGGTTGATGTCTCGGGACGATGATAATCAACACTTCTTCAGCCATATATACTGCTATGGGCGATAAAACTCTATCAGCCATGCACCATCGTGGCCAATTAACTTTCAGTCTCCTCTATACCAATAATCGGTCATAAATATATTTGTGTTGTCCTTGGAGCAATGATAAACAAACATGGGCTATACATTTCTTTTAATTCTCAGGGCGATGGTGAACAAACATCGGCCGTAGGCATGGTCCCGGTATTTCTCTTGAGCTTGCTAATATAGCCGAAATAAAATCATGCAACTATTCTTATCCACAAATATTTCGGTTATTTTTTTTTTAAAACGCAAGCATACTCAATGACAATATTGTTGGAACGGCCACGACGATTAGTCGTAAATATCATATCGTTTTGGTAAAGGCAAACTAAAATATGGAATTTCATGGAACTTCCAAGCACTATACCCAAACCCTTTATCACTATAATCATACATACCTTCAAAATCATACCACGGTACACGCATTGGCGGAGTAGATGATGAAGTCCGATTATGAAACGATCGCCAATGTTGTTGACGCCTATCTGCACACTTTTGACGTCGTGGTTGCTTCGGTAAAGTTAAAATCCTCTGTTCGGATTTTATTTCTCTGACACCATCCTTATTTTGACCTTGAACATTTTGTTTGAGAGTCCATGCCATATTTTTCTCTTTCAACGCCTGTGCACTAAGATGCTGCAATTTTCTCTTTTGCCAATATGATAACCCGTCGAGTGAACGCCCCTTCGCCTTTGATATTGCACCCGTGTCTGGGACTCCTTTCGTTGAGCTTTCTCCATGCCTGAATCGACACACTCCTCTGTCATATTTGCTGTATTTGATGCCTCAAAATCAGCATTCAGCTAGGCCTGTAGCCGATCTATTATTCATGGCCTGAACGTCAGTACTTGATGCTCCTGCTGCTCCCATGTTGGGCCAGTGCATTTCCTGTATCAACGCCCAGCTCAAACAACCCTTGGTCGACCACGATATTTTTGTTCTGGTCAACAGCTGAAATAGCATCAGGATGGGCCGCTTCTTTTCCTTCTTCCTTTTTACAACCTTGGTCGCAAAAAAAAGCAACAGCCCCTACTTCCTGCAGAGGAACAATTACAGAAGAGTTTCTAACATTATCAGCCAATATGTGCTGACTGGCATTAACCGGCTCTTTCTTCTGTAGTTCATTCAAAACTCCATTTGTATTTGCATGCTCCTTCACGCGATAAACTTGTTTTACTTTCCTGCCCCCTCCTCTCTGCCTAGACCGATTCCTTGGATTAAATCGGTCGATAAAAGTTGTATTGAACGTGGGTCTCTTTGGAGACCGATTCCTTAGATTAAATCGGTCGATAGAAGTTGTATTGAACATGGGTCTCTTTGGAGCAGTCCACTCATGATAAAAGTGACAATAATGCATAGGCGCAGGTGACATCCATGAACCATAATAATTCCATGGTGAATAAAAATAAGACATACCGGAAGGATACCCCCATTGCATATGCATAGATGGTCCATGTTGTTGAAACGGTGCCGATGTATGAACATTCCCTTGGTGCCGATTCACAATGCGGATCCTTTGTCTTGGATGCGATTTTGATGGTATGAAATCATTTGCTCGAGCAACACTCCTTTCATCCGCTTCTCTTTGATATTTAGCCAGAAGCTCTTCAAAAGTAAGCTTCGGCTTTCTCTTATTGTGCTTGCCACAACCCATGTCCTCATTGATCTTCAACTCCTTTGGTTTAGCTTTGGTACGACCCTCAGAACTTGATGCAATTTTCATGCCATCCTCACGAGGCTTTTGCAAGCAATCTACATTAGCTATATTCTCTTTGATTTTAGACATGTCCAAATTATTTGATTCGGTTATAGCTACTTTGTTGACTTTGCTTGAGCTAATATCCGAACAATTATTGCGTTCAGCCTCATCTGCAGTTGAATTGAAACTCCGACTGTTACTATCCGGACATTGCAATGTATGCATCTCCATGTTCGGATCATGAGGTGAATCGGCAACTTTATCGCTAGCCATATTGCTACTGCTTGCCGATACTTCCTGAATTTTTCCTTCTACAACAGCAGACCTCTCTTCGATATCAATGCACGACATGCCCTGCACTTCTCTATCATGCAAACGTGCATGTTCAGCAGCACTAGCCGAACTCATATTCTTGCTACCATGATTAGACGATTTTGACATTGTCTCTTTATCAGCAGCAAACGCCACGTTAGGTGCAGTAGCCGGCTTTGCTTCTCTTGCACTTGCACATGAATCAAAATTTACATGCTGCCCCGTACAAGTATTCGATGAAATTTCTACGTTCTCCTTTGAAGACTTTGAACAAACAATTTCGGCCTGGGGTAGCCGAATCAGGTCCCCATTTTCTTGCCAACAATATTAACAGCTGGCCTATTTTCACAAGGATCAATAACTAATTTAACATCAATATTATTTTTAATCGGCTCTCTTACTAATTTATCCTTTTCTGCAGCCGATTTTTCCAAATTAAAATTAATCAGCTTCTCAGTAATCATATCCATGCTAACCTGCTTGTCAATCGGTCTTGTAAAATCATCAAGCATATCATTAACCAGATTGCATATGTGAGTAGATAAAGTACCTGAAGATTGCATCTCCTTCAATAATTCAAGGTTGTTAGCTGGCTTCCATTCTTTTATTGCAACAATGCCTCGATCTGTTACCCGAAAACAAGATAGATACAATCTTTCTTCCGCGCGCCTTTCTTTTCTTGTATAAATTCCAGCATTATTTCCTCAAGTAGCTCACTCATCCCACCACGGTTGGCTTGGATTGTAGGTGTGGCCAAAATACTTTTATCCTCGGGATTAGCATAATATATGTTACCGGCGTAACACTCTGGTACGCCTCCATATGTTCAGAAAATAAATAAACCTCCTCTTGACGTGATATAGGATGTATGATACTGCTTGACAGCTGGCTTAAAATTGGGCGTGTAGTTACTCTCTTTGAGCAATCAATCGGCCAGTGGAAAACTTTTCTAGAGGCAGATTAAGCCGATTAATTCCATCGAGAGCTCCAAACCTTCGCTTGGATGATGCAGCAACAAATCTCAAGCACCAAGATTTTTCAATCTGCCTTTTTCCCGGCCAGATTCAGTGATAATGGAAACAAAGATATCAGATCAATTTAAGAATTTGGCTAGGGCAGATAAAATTCAGCTATAAGATAAAGCCAAAACAATCGTCACCAGTAGAGTCGACAAAAAGTATGTTGACGCTAAATCGGTCACACACCACAAAGAGCTAGAACGCTCGGATCGCAACGGATCGGAGGCGGGCTAAAGTTCAGCCTAGCTGACTCTCGAGTCGGCTGTCACCTAAAAACGTGTTCGCACATGAACAATTCACCTAGTGCCTCCAGCGATGAGCGCGATATGCAAGACACGTCACTGGAGAAGCCTCGCCAGAAGCGCGATACGCAAGACAGCCGGCGAGGTCTCTTGATACCCAAAACCCCACACGTTCGGGAGGGACCCCGTCGGGGCGTGCGGCGGCTATGGACTGCCCTAGCCGTCTTGACCGCTCTAGAGCTTCGTCGTCGTTGAACCAATCACTACCGGAGACCGGCTCTTTGCCGAGTGCCAGGTGGTTTGCCGAGTGTTGTTTTTCGGGCACTCGGCAAAGACGCCTTTGCCGAGTGTTTTTTTGACACTCGGCAAAGAGGCTTTTTCCCGAGTGTTTTTTTTTGACACTCGGCAAAGAAAATTTCAAAGCACATTTTGAAGCAGTAAATTAATTCAAATGAAAAAGTTTTCAACTACAAAATTGTATAACTCATCAAGATGTACAATGTTTGTTTTGGTCTTTTCTTCATACGACAAAGTGAAAATAAATTTGTTCACAAATCTAACATATCTCTCTTGTAGTTTATGAAACTACAATAGAGATATATAAGATTTGTGAACAATGTTAGAACGACCATGTCGGATGAACAGATGACCAAACAACCAAAATAAACTTTGTAGATCTCGAAAAGTTATGAAACTTTGTAATTGGCAACTTTTTTATTTGAAAACATCTTGTCATGCAAAACTGCGTTTGAATTTCAAAATTTTAAAATTCGAACTTTTCAAACGACCTCGGATGAAAAAACAACCAAAATAAACTCTGTAGATCTCGAAAAGTTATGAAACATTGTAGTTGACAACTTTTTGATTTGAAAACATCTTGTCATGCAAAACTGTGTTTGAATTTCAAAATTTTAAAATTCAAATTTTGTAAACGACCTCGGATGGAAAAACTTCCTAAACTAAAAGTGTAGATCTCGAAAAGTTATGAAACTTTGTAGTTTACAACTTTTTTTATTTGAATTCGTTTAGGGCCTCAAACATGCAATTTACACTCGGTTTAGTATAATATATTGGGAACTAAAACGGAATCCAGACATAAGTGAGAGTGTGGTGTAGTGGTAGGGGAGGTACGTGCACAGCGGGAGGTCTCGGGTTCGAATCGCGTCGGCCAATTCAAATTTTGTAAACGACCTCGGATGGAAAAACTTCCTAAACTAAAAGTGTAGATCTCGAAAAGTTATGAAAATTTGTAGTTTACAACTTTTTTTATTTGAATTCGTTTAGGGCCTCAAACATGCAATTTACACTCGGTTTAGTATAATATATTGGGAACTAAAACGGAATCCAGACATAAGTGAGAGTGTGGTGTAGTGGTAGGGGAGGTACGTGCACAGCGGGAGGTCTCGGGTTCGAATCGCGTCGGCCACGTAGCCATGAAATTCACGCGAAAAATGTCGGAGATGGGTGGGCGTTGGCCCGGTGGGGGCCTCCATCGATAAAAAAAAATCCATTTTTTTGGGTAAAAATTCCCATTTTTTTCGTGTTTTTTTCGGTTTCAACTTTGCCGAGTGTCGGGCACTCGGCAAAGGCTTGCCGAGTGCCCGATAAAAGACACTCGGCAAAGTTGGCTTTGCCGTCGCTGTTTATGGCGAGTGCTGTTCGCCGAGTGTTACACTCGGCGAACCATTTGCCGAGTGTTTTATGTCTTTTGCCGAGTGTTTCGGGCACTCGGCAAACTCAAGGAGTCCGGTAGTGAATAGTAGTCATCAGCAGCAACGAAGAACGAAAAGCAATAATAGATTGGAAAAGTAAGATAAAAGATATATATTGTATTGATAGATCGATTGTGGGTGATTCAATCAGCCGTCACCCTTTATATTTATAGGGTGGCTGGTCTTTCCTGTGTCCCGATACATGTTAGGCTACATTGTCGTATACATATTGGACCCTATACTAACAGGGATGTAATCTTGGCACGTAAAGCAACGTATACACATGCCCTTTCCTTGTACGTGTACGTGTATAATTGTACTACGCCTGTTGGAGTCCGACTCCTTTCCGTTTCCTTGCTTTTGCCCACGGAAACAATTTGGAAGGCAAGACATGTTGCTTCAATCTTCCAATTAAATTAACCCACCATTATCTCCTGAATATATACTAGTATAACCTCATGAATATATAATTGTTTAGCTTCTTTATCACCGGACAGGTAGCGATCAATATGTGAGCAGCCAAGCAATTCCATTTCATGCTTGTCCATTGCTCATATGTTGAATAAAATCATCAGCACCTCATCACTACGGGAGACGTGCTCTTTGCCGAGTGCTCGGCGCTTTGCCGAGTGTCGAAACACGGGCACTCAGCAAAGAGGCAGTTTGCTGAGTGCCGCACACGGCAAAGCCGGCACTCGGCAAAAACCGTCTTTGCCGAGTGCCAAACACTCGGCAAACGTCCTCTTTGCCGAGTGTCAGGCACTCGGCAAAGAATAACCCTCGGCAAAATACCTCAGGCGACGCCGGTGGCCCCTCCGTCATCCTTTGCCGAGTGCTGGCCGTTAGCACTCGGCAAACGTGCTGTCTTTGCCGAGTGCTGCAAGCCTGGCACTCGGCAAAGAGGTTCCTTTGCCAAGTGCCAATTTCGACACTCGGCAAAGTATTTTTATTTTTTTTTATTTTTGTTTTCAATTTTTTTCTATGGCATTTATACAGTACCTTGAAGCACATGTTCCAATTTGGAAATTTTCTATGACGTTTTGGTATATTTTTTAATTTTTTTATGTTTACTTGAATTTTTCTCGAAAAAGTAAATTTGAACTGCAGGTGCATGAAATATTGGAATTTAGCGATTCAAAATATGGTATTCATGTTTTTGAGTGTATTTTGAGGCCGTGTGCAGGGACATTCGTGAAATTTCGAACATCTGTTTCACGAAACATGACCACCAACTTGTTAAAAAAGTGTTTTTTAATTATATAAAATGCAAACGAAGTCCGAAAATCACGAAACTTGTTGAGGTGTCGTGTGATCGCATGTAGAGGCTGTGGTAAAAAAAATTAGAAGCCCCGCCCCGGCCCCGCCCCGCCGCCACCCGACCTCCGCCGCAGCCGGCCCCGCCCCAGCCCCGCTCCGCCGCCGGACGCAGACCTGCCGGTGGTGCCCTACCCCGGCTGCCCCCCGCCCCTGAACCACCAGAGTGGAGGAGAGGAGGAGCAGGGGAGTAGAGGAGAGAAGGGAGGTGGAGGAGAGGAGAAGGGAGAAGGAAGAAGGAGAAGGGAGGACAAGGAGAAGGGAGGAGGAAGGAGAAGGGAGGAGGAGGAGCCTCGGCCACCGGCCACGCCCCTCGCTGTTCATCCCCGCCGTCGTCCCCGCCCCTCGCTGGAGACGAAGGTGACCCCGGCACCATGTCGCCCGACTCCACCGCCACCCAAGGTATAAAGCCCCTCCGGTTGTCGGCCTTCGTGCCTTGTATGTCATTGACGGCCTTCGTGCCGTATGTGGATGTGTGGGCCTTCGTGCCGTACGTGGATGTGTCGGCCTTCGTGCCATATATATGCTGTCGGCCATCGTGCCGGCTTTTTTCTTACAGGTTTTGGAAACCTCCCCGTACAGGGGAGGTTCTGCAGAAATTTTTAACTTATAGTATTATAATTCTTCTTTTGCAGAGCAGGACCCGTCGGAGGGGACCCGAAGTACGTAGGCGACCCCGATCGTCTTCGTCGGTGCTGCGGTCTTACCTGCACAGCATCGCCTCACCATTGCCCCGCTAGCCTGACTCCACCGCCACCCTAGGTATAAATAACCTCTCTTCCTTATCGTTGTCGTAGATCAGTGTAACCCAGTTAGGCGTCTCCCGTTCGAAATAGATACGGTTGGAGGTATGCGGATCCTCACATATCTAAGACCGTATCTGTTTCAGATTGTCCACTTTTTTGGACAGCCCGCGGATGCGTAGATGGGGTAGTTTCCATGTTCTGCTTTGATCCGAGACAGAGTTTCAGTACCACCTCCCTGTTGTTCTCCGGATACACACTCTCCCTTCCAAGACGTGTATCGGGAGAACAGCGGGGAGGTGCTGCCGAAATTCTGTCTCGGATCGGAGTAGAGCATGTAAACTAACCTCATCTACGCATCCACGGGTGGGATTAGGACCTATCCTCACCCATTAGACAGTAGGCACGCCGTTCAGATGCAATTGGTGGTTATATTACTCGCTCATGTATATGCTAGAGGATGGATAACCGTGAGTGGATGTACATGGGCCGCCCAAGTCAGGCTGAAATCACCCCTGAATGGATGGACAAGACCGAGGGTTTCTTGAACCAAGCATTTGGCAAGGCAACTAATGGAGCTAGAGACACATTCTGTCCCTGTAGCGAATGCGGAAACAGGAAAAGAAAAACAAGGAAGATCATGGGGGAACATCTTTGCAAGTATGGATTTACGCCAAACTATACACGGTGGGTGTTCCATGGTGAAGCCCATCATACTAGAGAGGAGGTGGTGAGACCACGCTTGGAGGCGTTTGATGCTGATGGCGGGGTAGCAGGATGGTTAGGTGACTTTCACGAAGCAACGTTCGCTAAAAGACCTATGGAGGAGGAGGAGGAGAAGGAGGATGAGGAGGAGGAGCCAGAGCCAACCGGAAAGGCGTTCTTCCAAATGTTGTCTTTGGCACAGAAGCTCCTACACGAGAAGGCAACGGTTTCTCAACTCTGCATCATTTCTAACCACATGTTGTTGTCTTTCTCGTAGTCGGATGCACACGATGGCTAGCTAGTTGGTCAACTCAAGGCATATGCTCTGGCTCACATGGGCAAGGCGATGGCCGACATCGAGTACGACCCAGATGAACCGCTTGAGGCGTACACCAACTCCATCGTCCACACCCGCCTCTCTTCGTACACGGAGGCGGCAAGGTCAGTCCATGGGCCGGGCTATGATCCGAGAACCGAGGAGCGCCTTGATCCTCAGCTCGTGATGAGGGTGGGGCAAGGCAAGAAGCATGGGCGGTTCTGGATTGGCGACAGCGTCCTCGACACGGCCTCTACTCCTCCTCTCCACTAGCTCCGAGCAGCGAGCACGAGCTCAAGCATGCCCATACGCCAACGGCCGACCGCGGTGTCGGCACTCCAGGTAAGCATTCCTGTTTCATTCGTCGTTCTTGGACTTTTACATACCTTACCTATGCATTATTGAAACATTGGGGTCAAATGCTGCAGGCCCAGGTGCAGGAACTGCAGGCCGAGCGGCAGAGGCTACGGGCTTTGGAGGCCCAGCGGGAGCAAGATCAGCGGCAGATGGCCGAGATGATCAAGTTCATGTAGCAAGATCATGGTGGTGGTGGTGGTGTGGTGTTGGTGGTGGTGGTCACGGTGTTGTGGTGCTCATGGTGGTGGTGGTGGTGGTGAAGTGTTGGTGGTGAAGTGTTGGTGATGGCGGTGATGTGGTGGTGGTGGTGGTAGTGGCAGATATTTATCTTGCATATTTATCTCTTCTCTTGTCGCTCACGTGCAATCTCTTCTATTTTGTGCAGCATCAATCGGGGGCGGCGTCGAACCACCTCGGAGGGTCGCCGGGATCGCACGTTGGGCCATCACAACCCGGACCGTCGCCGTGAGCTTCAAATGGCAGCCGTTGTGATATAATGCACTTGTGGACTTGGTGAACTATGCTTGTGTGTTTGGACTTTGGACTTGTGAGTTGAGATTGTGATACTTGTATGCTATGTTTGTGTTTGTGGTGGATTGTGATATACATTTGTTTGATATATAGTTGTGTTATATATATATATATATATATATATATATATATATAGGCCAACCCTATATATATATATATATATATATATATATATATATATATATATATATATATATATATATATATATATATATATATATATATAGGCCAACCCTATTTAGTACCCGAGTACTACTGAGTTATTTGGTACCCAGTATCCTACAGGCGCCCACGACCCGTAGGGCGCGCCAGCACCGGGCTCAAACGAGTTTTTTCTGTTTTTTTTTCTTTCCACTTCACGTGGTCGTCTCTCACCAGCTTCTGGCCGTTTTTTTTCCTTTTTTTTCTTGCCTCGTTTTTTAGGGTTTTTTTGCCACGTGGTTGGTTTTCCCTTTTTTGTCTCAATTTTTTTAGGTTTTTATTTGGTCACGTTGTTGATTTCCTTAAGCCTGGTGGTTTTTTTGGACGACATGGCTTGAACCTGTTTTTTTGGGAAAGGCAAATTTTATACTGTGATAGATGAGGAAAAACAAAAATCTCAAACTAAAATGTAAAGACGTGATTTGATGCATTTATGATGGCACTATTCATAAAACATGTTTGTAATGGTAAAATGAATCATACGAGACATTTCAAAGCATAAACCTTTTTTCGCCAAAAACATAATTTTTTTGATAAATGAATCGTGAAAGAAGATTGCAATACAGTTTGCAATTTTGAATATATATATATATATAGTTTTGTGGCTCCGCCTGAGTTATTCCACAAAATCACATGTAATTTATAGCAGGTAAATAACCTTCTTCGGATCATAAATATTACAATCTGTAAGGAAAAAATATTACTTTTTTATCAGAAATTATACAATCTGTGAGTTAAAAAAAACAAAACTAATACATCCCTCTCCCTTCTGTCGCCCCTCTCTAATGACCACCAATTGCTTCACCTGTCAAAAGAAGCAGAACTCATTTTTTTGTTTTCTTCTACCTTAATGAAATGAAGCGCAGCTCTCCTGCGTAGTTCGAGAAAAAAAAGAAGCAGAACAAAAGAAAACATTAAAAAGAAACTTTCATGATTATAGAGTAAGCAAAGCACTAAACGAACTAGGCATTTATAGTTTTTGCTGCATTTGTAGTTAGATTCGACAGAATTGGCTGACCCGAACTGGCTTTTACCTGAACAAACTGAGATCGTCTCAAATGAAATATAAACTAGGCAAATGTCGACAAAATCAGTATAGTAAGGCTCCAAAAAAGAAATAATAACTACAGCAAGGTGGCAACATTTTATTCTATGATACTATTTTCTCAAGTGAAATAAATCCATGTATGTGGTAATGGTAAAATAATCTAATAAGTGTCGTCAAGCACCTCAGTGTGCATCTTAAATGAGACTAAGCGTGCCATGACTGCAATAGCTGCAATTTGATCCAAGCCATCTATTAGCTCCTAAAGCATGTGTAATCTATAATTGTTTCTAAAACTAGCAGGACTCCCGTGCAGCTGCGTGGGCTAGCAAGCATAAAAATGTAGCATGAGAAGGCAGCAGTAACGTAGAAAACTGTTGTAAATTCCGTAAACAATGCAAAGCACACAGTGAAGAATAAGCAATTTGACTGTGCATATTATGAGCCTATTTCTGCAAACTCCATTCTTCCATTGAAATAATGTACAGAAGGAAACTGTAGCTAGGTTCATAGTTTGAGATTCAGCAGCAAGTATAGAAGTAGGGAAATATTCACAGGAAGAGCTGACAATCGGTCGTACCTATTTCCTACAAAAACGAAGACATCAGTCAGAGGAAAAACATTTTTTCCCCTAGGCTGGGCATATAAGATGGGAAAAACAATGTGTATGTGAAGCAAGACATGTGGAAGGGGTCAACAATTACAAACAAAATGTGCATATTGTTGTTGACAGTAGTAGCAACATATCAGGTGGCCATACAAAGAGTATAGAGGAGCAGAGTTTCATACTTCCAATGCATTTTTTAAACTGCATACATGCATTTTGAGGTATGCACTGTAAACTTCAGAGATAGGATGCAACTTTGGCAGTATCTAACTTGGCATAAATAAAATGAAGCCTTCCCTTCGGTGGAAACAGGCACTGAAGAAATCTGTTAGCTCCCATATTACTTGTGGAAAGGGCATCCTATAAAGATCATATAACATAAGTAGCTGCTAGTATCAAATAATAACAACAATAGTAGCTCGGTAGTTGTTGGAATTTGTCAGCGAAACAGCTTTTCAAGAAAGAGAGAAGAGATTTCTTAGCGAAGCTAAAGTGGTTGAACACTCTAAAGTGGACGAACATTCCAGACCTGGCTTGCTAGGATATGCATTGACAGTGCCTTTGAGTCATAGGAGGTTCATCTCATATAACTAATGAATTCGATAAGACATTCAAAATAAGTGCCCCCCTAAATTATGATTTATGAAGAGACTATTCTTAGGAATATCCAAAGGAGAAGAGACGTGACAACATATAAAGCAATATGCAACACAATAGGATCTCTGGTCTGTGATTCTAGAATTCCCAACCTGATCAAAACGTAATATGGTACACATTCTAAGGACAGGAACACGTTCTAAGAACAAATACATATATAATGTTTGGTGGTCCATTGACGAAACAAAAACTGAGAAATGCATTGAAACATTTTTAAAGTAAGGCTATATGTCGATTCCTATTAAGATTTTCCTGATGCCTCCTTGTTAACACAAACATGGAGCTGGTTGAATAAACCTAGGGAAATTTAAAATCGCTTAACTGTAATTTGTATGGAAAAATAGGTGCAATAGTACATCAACTGAACCAACATGAATCATTACCACTCAGTTTATTGAGCTTTTGGTATACAGGAATAAGGATCTATGGTAGATGAACATAATGAGAGAGAAACAGGCGATACAAACTAAGCAGAAAATGATTTTTGATCGTCAAAGTAAAGACAGCTAGAATAAAATTTGCCTGCACACCACCACAACCAACAAACCTTCTAGAAATTGTAGTGGCTCGTAATCTCATCTGCCCTCATGATGCTGGTAACTGCACGCAACACCTCAAGTCAGTCTCATACAGGGAGCCAAGAGTTCGTGAGATATATAAATTCTGTGGTAATGGTAATTTGGCCCGAGTGCAGATTTGGTGCCCAGGGGGACTGGTGCCCTCGTTGACTAAAATACCATGCTGTAATGTTTCAAAAAACAATAAACCCTCACAAAAATCATGTATGTAGTACAAAAAGTGTAGCCGGAACAATTCAGTTTGAAATCCATCCTAGATGCCAAGAATCAAAATAGAAAAGCAATCAACTTTTGGCACTGTTCATCATGTGCTGACAGCGACACTTCTGTTTTTTTAATCTTAGCATCAAAGATGAATTTCAATGTGAATTGTTGCGGCTACACTTAACTTTAGGTGTACTAAATACATGATTTTTGTGATGATTTTTTGAAACATTGTAACATGGTATTTTAGTCCTTTAGCTAACGAGGGTGCCAGCCTCCCTGGGCGCCATATGATTTTCCATTTGGCCCCACCTTAATTATTTGTCACAATCCAAAACTGAAGACGAATCTTGAAAATTTTAAAATGGCATACTAGGATAAACCAATACCACATAATTTAAAATGGTAATAAGAAGCCGAATCTGGAAAAATTTGGAAATACTAGTACAGTCTGGCAAGATGCTCACCTTTGAGGCCTTCTCTTTGAAGCTGTGTTCTCAAATGAAACACAAAGCGATGATAGAAAAAGCATCAGTTGTGTTCCCTTGCAATGGCTTCCAACACACAAATAGCCTTCATGCAGACCTGAAGTACACAAATATATTGAATACTAATGAACCTCTAATGAACTAGTGGAAAAGCTAACTGGAAATGCTTTGATTAACAAAAGGCTTGCAGGAACCTATCTCCATGCAACCTAACTAGAATGCAGGAATCTATATGCATGAAACCGATTAATAAAAGGTTCCTATGAAAACTATCAGTCTATCATATGCATGAAACCTAACTAGAGTGACAGGCAAACAAAGAATCTATCTACACACCAATCTAGTAATGTCTCCTTTTCAATTGTGATCGCTCCGTGTGTTACTTTTTTATTAGCTAAATAAGTAAATAGAATGACAGTTCATAAAATTCTTCAAATGTAACACTTAGAAACATAGTATTCAGAAAAAGACTTTTGTACTGTTGAATTTATTAGGAAAAATTCAAGTATACAAAACTATTTCATGAAAGTATTTCTTTTAACAACCAGAAAGAAAAACTACCTAAGCATGAAAATAATGGAAAGTGGGTGTCATTCATCAGAGATAATCTGAATTTTATTTACTAAATTTGTCCTGGACCTATAAATACACCAGTGGAAGGGCACATAAATCATGGAGAAAACGAACATCAAGGGTGCGCCACACATTTATTTAAGAACATAACCTTCAATTCAAGTAAGCTAGTGAACAACTAGAATGGGCTGCCAAGTTGCAGGTAAAAGGGAAATGAGGGTTGTCAATAGCAGTAGAGATAAGATAAAATTGCAATGTCACTCCACTGAAATGATTACATATAAACTAACTACTGACTACACTAGATATGAAAACCAACTTTTGCTCCTAGTAGCAGTTCACCTTTGTCATTTCTGCTCCACTGCATTCTTTCATTTATAAAAAACCTGGCCAATGGCATCAAATGCGATGCTATACTTGGAAGAATATTTTCAATTCTGAGCATTAGAAAATTACGAGGCAGAATCAGCATAACCCATACTGAACCAATAACAACCACCGTATACATGTTCGACAATCAATTTCTATTGACAAATAATGGTAGTTCATGTACCAAGAATTGTTTCAAGGAATCAATTGTGTTTGTCAAAACCAAGCATGTAAATCAAAAGGCTTTGCTCTGAAATTTACAGCAAAAAATATGTTTTCTTTTGTAAGCACTGAGCACCACTACGAACAATTGATTCCTGGAATCAAAGAATGTTACCCAAGTGCGAATAATTTTATTCCCCTGAGAAATCAGCTGATAGAAGACGTACACAATGGCAGCAACTATACAACCATAACCACGACAGGAACAGGTTATAAAGATGTTGTCGGGTTTCATTCGGACAAACAGAGGTTCTAACATGTGCACAGTCAGTCTAGTTAACAGGTTGATATCTACAGATTTCTGATTCTGACAAGTTGATACCAAGTGAACACACAAAGAATGAATTTTACAAGGAAATATAAAGTCGACAAAGAGGATGCTGAGGAGCAGAGGGCATACACAGTCTTGGAAGCTCCTCGCCTTGGAATGAAATTGTGCTGCACCAAGGAAAGAGAATCAGATAAAAGAAGTTCTCAACCTTGAAATTAATTGTACATAGTAGTTCATCACATGCCATCTGCATACAGGATTTCACAAAACCTTAGTTATCTGCAACCAAACTAGCCTACTCATAAATATTTTATATATCATCCACTAGCCCTTACCCTCAAATAGCATATACTGGAATAAAAATTATAATAAAAAGACAGAGCCATGGCATATGAAACAATCTCAAATGGAAGCAATAATTCCAGACAGTTTATTATGTCCCTAATATATTCGCTTTTGGTAGAACAGAATACAAAATATAACTCTGTAACAGGTCCTCTACTGCATTTAGATATGTCAAGCATCAGAGTGTTACCAGAAAATGGTCAATCTAGGTTACAGTAAGATAATTTAGTTAATTCCATACATTAAATTTCACCCTGCTAATAAAAAACAGAGAGTGCTTATATGAAGTGAGGAAACGTAAGGTAGGCATATAATAGTCAATGAATATTCTTTTAACTAATCTAGCTCCAAAGAGCCTTGTCCTGTAGCAGTATCCCTAAATTTTTAACCTCAAATAGAAGTATATTGAGTCTATTTCTAAATTTTCTGAAATTTGAATCATGCTTGTACTTAGAGTAAATCCTAAGAAACTAATTCTACATTACAAATCTTACATTACACTCCTAGCAAGTTTAAATGTTCAATCAAATTTAGAGCTCAGAAACTAATTCAATTAGAGTAAAAGGTAAGTGACAGGAAGTTCCAACAAATCCATACCAGTGTCTATGTTTTCATTTTCCTAATTACTGTGTTGGGATCTTTGTTGAGCTTCTCCTGCAACAAAAAACATAGAATTTAAAAGGCACAGTTCCTGGATGTATTTGATTTTCAAGATGGTTATTCTTACTTAACAATCTCATTCATTCATGAGATAACATTCCAAGGTAACGAACCATGGATACAGAATTTAAGAAGCATGTTCGGAAATCTATGTTTACAAGCTGAGTGAATTAATTAAGGGTTTGGTTGCATTCATAAGAGAAAATCCGGAAATGCATACAATGATTAGGAAAACTATAAACCTTTTATAGTCGCAGGTGGTCCGTCCTATTAGTACAATGTGCTAGTTCTCGTTAACCTTCTTATTGTACTTACATCAGTTTGTAAGTATTCACATTCACACAGAATTAGTGCTACACAGAATTTATAATCAGTTCGTAGAAAATGAAAAATTGCCATAAAAAACTAGGACATTTAGCAATAGAAGATAAGGCCTCATGCATGCTCTAGGCAGCCAGGGTTCACACAAACAAAGATAAGGGGGCAAGTTGAACAACAGTGCATAGTCACAATGAGTAACAGTCAGAAACCTTGAATCTCTAATATCAACTAGTGCAAATATAGATCAACATAGATAAATCATAAAATCAATGGCGAATTTTATGACCGGTGGAGACAGCGATCAGTCCAAACAAGTGCAGAGCATTCTCCAGCATACCTTTTCGTCCTAGCTGCACGCCACTGTTGCTGATGGAGTGCAGATGAAGCCGACGTCTCCTGCAGGTGGAAGGCTAACTAAAATTAGCAAAAACAGCCATAACTAGTGCTAATGATTTGGAAGCCAAAGCAGCCATAACTTACGTGTAAAATTGGAAAATTAGCAAGCTGAAAAAGAAGCTAATTTCCAATTGAAACAAATGCAAAATTTATACTCTTGTAATTTTTGAAGCATAATTAGCCACACAAACAAAATCAGTAATAGTAGAAGAAACTACCTATGTGAACAATCACGAAGAGTAGATGGATGAGGATGCTTTGATGGCAAGCGCTTGTGATCTGCACAAAAAAAACAAAGAGAGAGAAAAGAGGATAAATAACATTGATGAAACTATTAGCTCGAACCAGAAAGCATAATTAATAAATATTCAGATCATAGTAGAGTGGATTTTGAAAATAGGATGCAGATCTCTGGGATCTGACATAGATCACAGGCAAATAGAATTTATAGATGTGACTACACAAAAAAGGAGTTGATTTTATACTACAATCTCTAACGGAACTAAAATAGAAATCAACAGCATGTCCAAACAAGCGAGGCTCGGTTCTCGGTGACCGCCTGACCGGTAGCCAGGCGTCGCATAGGTCGAGCCACGTGAGGTCGCCGACGTCCTCTAGGTACCACGCCTGCTCAGATCTCGCCGCCGCTGCCCGCAGGAAGATGAACGGTTCCTAGGGGCGCTCCACCATCGCCTGCTGCTCGACGGAGAAGGGACTGCAGTGGGGAGGTGGAGGAGAGTGAGCCTCGCCCACCGGGAGGTGGCGGGGATCACACTCCAGTGGGGTTAGGGCGGCGCCGGCGGGGCTGGGGTGAGGTGCGGCGGCGGTGGGGCTGGGAGTGCGGACGGGCGGTGCCGGCGGAGGGAAGGAAGGAGGAGACCGAGCGGAGGGGGCGGACTGGAGGAAGGGCGCGGCGGCGAGGGCAGTGGTGAGGCGCGGCGTCGGTAGGTGCGGGGTGGAGCCGGCAGTAGTGCCGGTGCGGGCGGACGGGGTATGGAAATTGGAACCGCAAAAAATCGTGGGTGGGTGGGGGAGCTGACCTGCTGCGCTCGACGTCGTTGGTGGACTGGGCCTGTGAGCCTCTGGCCCGAACGGCGGGTCAGGCCTGTTTGACTACTGCTGAGTACTGAATAGCTATTTGGTACCCGAGTACCATATAGTAATACTATATATATATATATATATATATATATATATATATATATATATATATATATATATATATATATATATATATATATATATATGATGTATATCTTGTTTGCAACGATAGAAGACTAAAAACAAAAAAAAAATTGATTTTTTTCACTTCTTTGCCGAGTGTCATGACCATGACACTCAGCAAAGCTGGGAATCTGGGACACTAAGCTTCCCAGCTTTGCCGAGTGCCATGGTCAAGGCACTCGGCAAAGAAAATTAAAAAAAAACTGCTTTGCCGAGTGCCTACCTACAGCACTCGGCAAAGAAAATAAAAAAAAACAAGCTTTGTCGAGTGCCAGATGCAGGCACTCGGCAAAGCATTTTTTTAAAAAAAATAAAAAACACATTTTTTTTGCCGAGTGCTGACGCGTGGCACTCGGCAAAGGGGCCGTCACGGCGGCTTTTCTTTGCCCAGTGCCGTCGTGGCACTCGGCAAATCCTTTGCCGAGTGCCCGACATGCGGCACTCGGCAAAGAAGCCTTTGCCGTGAAGGGATATGCCGACAGCTATTTGCCGAGTGCAATTGCACTCGGCAAAGCATGCGTCTGCTGTAGTGCATGATCTGGCTTCAATCTTCATATGATGATCCACTGCTTACCATTCTCTGTCATTGTATCGTCTAATGCCTTCTTGGGACAAATTTGAGTGTCAACACACTGTCACCGTGCAATCAATATTCAAGAGGCCTTATAAAAAAAATATATTCAAGAGGCCGACTGTACAGCTCCTGATCTTGCACAAGTGTTCTACCCTTGCATCTTCCTGCACGCCGTGCCTCTCACGCA